>NW_025396996.1:0-1858 GCF_016433145.1 Gracilinanus agilis | reverse complement strand
TTTGGGGGTGTCAAGATGACACTGTGGTCCCAAGAGCACGTGATAAGACTTCTGCTCCAGAGTTGAATCATCTCTTGATGGGTTTGGCCTCTGGTTTGGCCAACTGGGAGAGGAAGGGGAGAAGAGCTCCAGGGCTCCGCAAGCTCCCGTCCCTGAACATCTACCTCCATCTCTCAGGATTTGGCTCTGGGCTGCAGTTCCTGAGGCATGTTTCGGCCCTTTAAGGCAAATCCCCCACCTTCCTCCCCACATTTCCCCACTGGGCTGGGAGGGGAAGGAGAGCTTCCTGAGGTCTGCGGGTGGAAGGCGCCGTGGATGGAGAAATATTGCTGTTATTACTGGTGTGTGCATGTCTAATTGCCTCTGACGGATGAGCCTGGGGCTGCCAAGAGCTCCTTCTCCCAAGCTGCCCAGCCGGTCCAGCCAGCCCCGAGAAGACAGCCGGAAGAGTCAGGTTCGCCCCTGAGTAGCGAAGGCCCTCGGAGTCCTGGAGCAGCAGCAGCAGCAGCAGCGCTTTATCCCAGCAGGGCCAGACGGAGGCCCCGCACAGCGGGGATGGCTCGGGCCAGGAAGTCCTTTCATCCTCCCGAGAAAGGGCGGGGGGAGGCCGAGGAGAGGGCCGCCAAGGGATGGGCCAGGCACACTCGGCCTTCTCCCACCGAAGACGGGGCCAAGGAGTCAGGGCCGCGGGGAGCCAGGCCTCGGCTCCTCCCCAAGCCGCAGCAGAGATGTTGGGGCTCCGAGAGGAGGGCCATGTTGGCCCCAGTTGCCTCCTGCTCGCTGATGGCGGGATGAAGGGAAACATCTGTCCGGAGGGCTCTGGTTTCACCTTTGTTTATTGTGGTTCTTCTTTCGTGGCCAGCTGCTGGCAGGGATTTGGGGCGGCCACACGAAGACGTGTTTGCAGAAAGACGGGCCGAATCCCTGAAGGTTCCCCTCAAAGGCCTAACCAGTTCGAGGAATCTGGGAATGGATGGACTCCAGCCCTCTCCTTTTCCAGGGTTCGAGGAAGCCCCGTCTTCGGGAAGGGGAAATGATGTACCCCTGGTCATCCCAGCAAGAGTAGCTCACTTTTATATATCAATCGGATAAAAAGAGGCATATAAATAGATGCCTGTATACAGCGACAACAAAAAGAGATGCAGAGAAATACATATATATACACACATATGATAAAAGGATAAGTCTATACACAAATAGATAGAATAAAAATATAACATATATAATATATTCAAATATATTCTATTATCTATTTAATTTAGTATTTTTATTTATATACAAATATAATGCAACATACTTATGTTATATACAAATTATATATAAACATACAATAAATATATAAATATAGGTGAAGCGTATGTTACATATAAAATAGAAATCTATAAAACATATAATTTAATAAGGTTAATTTTAATTTTAAAACATTATATAATGTAATATAGAAATATGTTATATGAAATAGAAACCTATAAAACAGATATAATTTAATATGGTTAATTTTAATTTTAAAACATTAAATAGGGGCAGCTGGGTAGCTCAGTGGAGTGAGAGTCAGGCCTAGAGACAGGAGGTCTTGGGTTCAAACCCGGCCTCAGCCATTTCCCAGCTGTGTGACCCTGGGCAAGTCACTTGAACCCCATTGCCCACCCTTACCAATCTTCCACCTATGAGACAATACACCGAAGTACAAGGGTTTAAAAAAAAAACAACCATTAAATATATAATGTAATATAGAAATATGTTATATAAAATAGAAATCTATAAAACAGATATAATTTAATATGGTTAATTTTAATTTTAAAACATTAAATAGGGGCAGCTGGGTAGCTCAGTGGAGTGAGAGTCAGGCCTAGAGACA
>NW_025396995.1:0-2349 GCF_016433145.1 Gracilinanus agilis | reverse complement strand
GAGAGAGACAGAGAGAGACAGAGAGAGACAGAGAGAGAGAGAGAGAGAGAGAGAGAGACAGAGAGAGAGACAGAGAGAGAGAGAGAGAAAGAGTCCTCCTAGAAGCAGGTCCTGGCTCCCAGGTGGGAGCCTTCCATCATAGGTGATTTGGGTATATATCAAAGACCCCCATTACATGAGGAAAGTACTTTGTTCTTTTTTAAAGTGATGTTATGAGTTATTATTATTATAATATCATATGATAAATCAGAGAACAGGAGTCATCTTGGACACTTACTAGGTTTTAATCAAGCATAGGGAAGAATTTCTAGATTTCCTGAGGATTTTATGCTTCTTACAGTCCCTTACATATTATATTAATAAAGAATATTCAAGGAGATAGCATCTGGAGAGCATGTGAACCCTAGATATCTGCCAAAGATGGGACAATTTTTACTTTTCAACATTCAGTTCAATGCACAGAAAGTCTGCACTGCTTGATTTCCACTATTCAAGGAAGTAGATGCAAAGGGTAATAGTAATAATTCTAATTCATCCAAGCAATTAAACAAACATTTATTTAAGCATCTATAATGTGCATGACATGAGAGATAGGTAAAGAAATAAATGAACCCATTTCTTGAAGGAGATTTCATTTGACTAAAATAAAATAGCTCTGTGATGTTCCCTATTCCTGAGAAGGTCTGGTTTCCATGATATGTCTTATAAGAATTTTTTTGTTTTTAAAAACAATTTTTATCACTGTCTTTTGCTTTTTTTTGTCATTATTCAGAATAATTTTATTTCATTGAGATTTTCTTTTATTGCATATTGTTCTTTGTATAAATAATTTTAGAATAACAATTATTATGTAGAAATATTATATAGAAATATTATATAGAAATGCTAACATTGTGTCATCTTAACTCTTTCATTTTGTCCAATGTGACCATTAGGGGCCAGCTGGAAGGCTCAATCTGGTCTCAGACACTTCCTAAGCTGTATGACCCTGGGAAGTCACTTAACCCCCATTGCTTAGCTCTGATCACTCTTCTGCCTCGGAACCCATATATAATGTTGATTCTAAGGTGAAAGGTAAGGGTTTTAAAAATAATAATAATATGACTCTTACTAGCTTTGTTTCTGGCTGATTTACATTATAATGAAAGTACTTTATAACTCATGAAGCCTTTTTTTAGTTGCCATCATTGTTATCACTGCAGTTAACATTTTAAAAAACTCATATCTTTATAAGCTAAAGGACAAAATACTTCCTGACTAACATGTGGTTGATCTGAATATCATCAGTGAGCTTTGACATCTAAAGATACATTTACAAATCCAAAAATCTGCTGACTAAACTGTTCTGCTACTTTTATGGAAGGGTTCTCAACTTCACTGGATTTTCCTTTAAATTCTCTGCTTATTTTCTAACAGACATTTTGGGGGGATAGCATTTAATAAACAGATTCCTAGTATCTTTATTTTCTAGGTCCCATCTAGTATTTAATTTAATTTACTTTATCAAATCACTAAAAATAAGAAATCTTTAAGATCTCTTAGCTGAAATTTCTCTCTTATTTTTTCCAGGGGACTCAACACTTCTGGTTCCTTTTTTTTAAACATTTATTAATATTCATTTTTAACATGGTTACATGATTCATGCTCCTACTTTCCCCTTCTCCCCCTGAAATCCCCCCACCCATGGCCGATGCACATTTCCACTAGTTTTGTCATGTGTCCTTGATCAAGACCTATTTCCAAATTGTTGGTAGTTGCATTGGTGTGGTAGTTTTGAGTCCACACCCTCAATCATGTCCACCCTGACTCATGCGTTCAAGCAGTTGTTTTTCTTATATGTTTCCTCTCCTGCAGTCCTTCCTCTGAACGTGGGTAGCGTTCTTTACCATAAATCCCTCTGAATTGTCCTGGGTCACTGTATTGCTGCTGGTACAGAGGTCCATTACATTCAATTTTACCATAGTATATCAGTCTCTGTGTACAATGTTCTTCTGGCTCTGCTCCTTTTGCTTTGCATCTGTTCCTGGAGGTCTCTCCAGTTCGCCTGGAACTCCTCCAGTATATTATTCCTTTTAGCACAATAGTATTCCATCACCCGCATATATGACAGTTTGTTCAGCCATTCCCCAATTGAAGGACATACCCTCCTTTTCCAGTTCTTTGCCACCACAAAAAGCACAACTATAAATATTTTCGTACAAGTCTGTTTATCTATGATCTCTTTGGGGTACAAACCCAACAATGGTATGGCTGGATCAAAGGGAAGGAATTTTTTATAGCCCTTTGAGCATAGTTCCAAATTGCCAGCCAGAATGGTTGGATCAGTTCACAACTCCACCAGCAATGCAT
>NW_025396994.1:0-2694 GCF_016433145.1 Gracilinanus agilis | reverse complement strand
GGAGGAAGGAAGGAAGGAAGGAAGGGAGGAAGGGAATATGGGTGATTGAACCATAGCCTGAATGAATATAAAATAATATATTATTCATTCATTTCTGACTCTTTGTGATCCCATGGACCATAGCACATAAATGCTGTCCATAGGGTTTTTTTGGCAAAGATACTGAAGTGGTTTGCCATTTCCTTCTCCAAGGGATTAAGGCAAACAGTTAAGTAACTTGCCTAGGGTCACACAGCTAGTGTCTGAGGCAAGATTTGTACTTGGGCCATTCTGACTCTAACCCTATCCACTGAACCACCTAGCTGCCTCAACTTAAAAGAAACCTACTAAGTGAATAATGATATTCTTGACTTTTTCATATTGTTTTATTTGATAATGTACTTGACAAATCATTTTGCCTCAGACTCAATTTCCTTATCTGTAAAATTAATATTATACTATTTTATATTGTACTATTAACTATTATACTATGTAAAAAATTGTACTATTAACATTATAGGATGTTGTGAAGATAGAATGACAGACTATGTGCTTATTATTGAAAAGAGGTATATGAATGGAAGCTATCATATGAAAGTTAATGATTCTTCTATTTTTAGAAAAGAGAATAGGTGGATAGTTGAAAGATGAAACAATGGAGAAAATTTTGATCATTGCCCTTCTTATTATCAATATAAGTGAGGCAGGAACCTGAGTGACATGTTTTTGCCATTGGTGTTTGCTACTATCCTGGAGGATATCCAGGAAATATTCTAAAGAAAAGAAGAATTATTCATAAGTGATGAGTTCCTCTCTGTGCTCCTGCTTGCACATGACATTATCCTAATTACATCCAACCCAGAAATATTGCAGAGTCTTCTAAGTCCATAATCATTCAACAAAAGAATCTCCCCAGCTATTCCTAGTAAAAGAAGCATGTCTGCATATGCAATTATTATATGCAATTATCCAAAGTAGCATATAGAATTTTCATTTCATCAAACTATAAGCATTTGTTAGGCACCTACTATGTGCCAGGTACTGTAATGAGCAGTGGGAATTTAAAAAAAAAGGGAATTGGATGGAGTTATAGTTCATAAAGGTGGGCCATTGACACACACTCATATGAGCACAAACTTGTATTTTTTTGTGTATTGCATGTATTACATAGACACTGCAGAAAAATGCAGAATTACATAGGTCAGAAGAATGCATTACCTTTAAGAAACTAAATAGTACTCTTAATGCCCTTAGCATCTCCCTGAAAGAAGGTTATTATTTTTAACACCAATATTCTATTTTTTATTCTTTCCCTTCCCTCCTCCCACCCCATCCTGTAGCCAACAAGCAATTCCACTGGGTTTTACATGTAACACCAATATTCTTGCAGTGATGCCATAATACTACAACTCATGACATACCACAGTCTCTGCAAAATAAAAGTTTCAGAATACCCAAAAAACCATGGAAAGGCAGAGATCCATGGTAGACACAAGTAGGTCACAGCACATTACCAACAAAAAATTGTGAAGGAGAAGCATAAAAGATATTATTAGAGAAACATATGAAAAGATGGTGGGCCAGACTTATAGCAGGTATGGAGGATCACTGATCGATAAAGCATATGTTCCATTGGTACCCACATAATGTCAAGAGATTCAAAGGAAGGTCTCCATCAGGTTAACTAGATTCCCCTGCCACCTCCTCTCTTCTCCCCCTTCCCCAGAAGTATTTATAGAAGGGGATAAAAAAAACCCACTTCAGATGAGAGAGCATACATATTCTGTGGTTTGTTCTTTGGGATGGAGTATCCACATTGAAAAGTAGATATTATCCATTAAAGTGGGAAGATACTAAGCAAATCCACAAAATCACCAAAATGTTTTTATATCATTAACAACAAAATGGAAACAAAGAGAAATGACATTTTATTTTATTTTTTTATTGATTAATTAAGAATATTTTTCCATGGTTACATGATTCATGTTCTTTCTCTCCTCTCCCACCCCCTTCCCATAGCCAATGCACAATTCCATTGGGTTTTACATGTGTCATTGATCAAGACCTATTTCCATATTATTAATATTTGCACTAGGGTGATTGTTTAGAATCTACATCCCCAATCATGTCCCCATTGATCCATGTGATCAAACAGTTATTTTTTTTCTGCATTTCTACTCCCACAGTTCTTCCTCTGGATGTGGCTAGCATTCTTTCTCATAAGTCCCTCAGAATTGTCTTGGATCATTGCACTGCTTCTAACAGAGAAGTCCATTACATTTGATTGTGCCATAGTGTATCCATCTCTGTGTATAAAATTCTCCTGGTTCTGCTCCTTTCACTCTACATCAATTCCTGGAGGTCTTTCCAGTTCACATGGAATTCCTCCAGTTCTTTATTCCTTTCAGCACAATAGTATTCCATCACCAACAGATATCACAATTTGTTAAAAGTGACATTTTAAATAACAATAAAAAGCATCCATCAGGTGGAACTTTACCTACTAAGACATCCAATCTTGGAGTTAAGGAACTTTGGATCAAGTTTAGGTCTTCCACTTTGTGACCTCGGATAAATCAAGTCATTTAACCTCTATCATGCTCTGTTTCTTCATCCCTTCAGTGGGAATAATATAATATTGCCCTCACTAACTCAAAAGGTTAGAAAAAGGAGTTCCGGGTTAAGATGGCGTCAGAGTAAGAAGCAGCTCTTAAC
>NW_025396993.1:0-2693 GCF_016433145.1 Gracilinanus agilis | reverse complement strand
TGTGTGTGTGTGTGTGTGTGTGTGTGTGTGTGTGTGTGTGTGTGTGCATCACTGAATTTTTGGCAGTCTGGTAAAACATATGTACTTATGTATTTCTCAAAATAACACTTTATATTCATGAAATAAAATGGAAAATATTACAAAGGAAACCAATTACATTGAAATACAGTAATCAAAATATCTTTTTTAAAAAGTAAATTCATCAATGATTGGTTAGGAAACCCTGCACTTCCTTTTAATTGAAGTTAATCAAAATGATTGGATTGGATTCGCTGTTCTACAATCAATTTTCTCTGTGCTGTTTACTTTTTCAGCCACCCATTTCAAAGATTTTAAAATCATGTTTAAAAAGTCCTCTTGAACTGTTTTACAATCTATTTCCAATTATTACTTTTCATTAACCTCTTGATCAGATGTGCATCTCTAATTTGCCTTCTAGCCAACCATTGTAATTTAAATGGTAAATACCTGAAGATGGAATTTGCTTTAAAATACCTTCATGTTTTATTTACTTCATAACACAGCATAACTAATATTTAAGAGGGCCAAGAATTCAAATTTCTGGAAATTACAGAATATGTTATTTCTTGGACTTCAGCATCTTCCTGTATCATAAGATAAACAGTGTCTGTCATGTCTGAGTTTTCTCAAGTGGAACAATATGTCTTACCGAAAAAATGTGGGGAATAAAAAAACCATATTAGCTAAATGTATTGATTAGTTCAAGCTTTTATTATTTTATTTTCTTGGCACAGAACTTTGTCTTTGCTTAAGTACATTAAATTTAAGTGTTTATTTATTTAAAACAATCAAATTTCTTCACAATTTGCAAGGAACCAACTTATATAAAAATGAGCAATATAAAATTGATGTTATCTCTATTGCTCCCCATTGAAATTACTCCTTACTAAGTGGAAGCTATTGTGCCATTTTTTCTAGATATTGTTTATGATTCCCCCTAGACACTTAGCAATAGATATTTTTGGAAATTTGGGTAACCATCTGAAAGATATAATGACTGAGGAAAGATGTCATTGTTTTTTGGATGGGAAGGTAATATCTTGGGGACCGGAAAAAGATAAAAAAACAAAAAAAATCTTGCCCTTATTATGCTAAGTCTCACTAGGGTAATTCTTCCGGTTTTCTCCAGTACTCTAGAGTTTAATATAGCAAACTTTTTGATGATCCACTCGATGTCTACGGGAAGCCAGTATTCTGGGTATTATTACAGTATTTTCTATGTTATTTGTGGCTTCCACTATATCCTCGAAATTATTATTCTTTCTACTAGAGCATTTCATGAATCTGGACCCCTACCCTCTCAAGACATTTTAATTCTATATAGCTCTAATCTGTGCCATTTTACAAATATACCATAGAATTTCTAAATACATTTATATTTAACATTTACATCCATTTTACACATGTATTTCCATAAGCAATGGAAAGAAGATCCAATTACAAATATCATTCAACTGGCAAATTTGAACAGAAAAGGGTGGAGCAAAACTTCTAAATACATTTTGCTTAAAAAGAGAGATGAATTACTATAATTGATTAGAACACAGTGTTAATGAAAGTAAGTTTCCATGTTTGATTTATATATAGGCCAATTACCTACTTTCCATTCTTCCGATATTCTCACCATTGATGACATGAAGTCACTGTTGAGACAATTTAAATCACATAAAATTAATATTTAGAAGTCTTACAATCAAATCCCCTTTTAGCTGCTTATTAGCTATGCTAAGCAAGTCACATAATTACTCTTAGCATCTATATATTCATAGTGATAATAATAGTACATACTTAGGATTATTTTGTGTATCACTTTTCTCTTCCAGGATCATATATTACTTTCTATACCATCCTCTACCTTGATTCATACTTTTTTTTGAGAAAATAGAAGTCTTTCATGAAGAATTTTCTATCCATTTCAATTTTTGTTCATCTTCTTGTCTCTTGATGTCACTCTCATTCTCTTCTCCTTTAACACAGTCTCTTCTAAAGTCTCCTCACCTCCATCTTTATCTTCTACAATTTCTCTCTCTATTGATTCCTACCTTGACAACAAACATGGCCAAAACACCAATTATACTAAGCAGACCTCATCATTTCCTAAAATTTTCTTTCCATATCTCTCCATCCTATCTCTTGCCAAACTCCTAGGACAGTGATGGGCAAATTACAGCCTGTGGGCCAGATGCCCCCTGAAAAGTTTATTCCTAATCTGACGAATACAATGAGTGGAATACAATACAATGAAACTTCGAAAGAGTCGCCTCAGAAACAGATGGACAGATGAGCATTTCCTTTCCTTTGGCCCCCTCTTTAAAAAGTTTGCCCATCACTGTCCTAGGAGGAAAAAAAAGCCACCTACTTTTTTTTGCCTTAGCTTCCTCAGCTATCACTTCTAAACTTTAATCTATTTTCTTTCCTCAAAATTCAAATGGAATTACTTTCTATTGTTTCTGGTGATCTTTTAATTGTCAGATTTGATGGTCTTTTCTCAATCGTCATCCTTGACCTTTTACCAGCATTTTTTTTGTTGTGAACCAGTGGAACTCTCTCTTTCCCTCCTCATTTCTACCTCATGGATTTCCTGACATCCTTAAATTTCATCTACCAAAACCTCATCTTTTTTTGTTTCTCTCTCTCTCTCTCTCTCTCTCTCTCTCTCTCTCTCTCTCTCT
>NW_025396992.1:0-1567 GCF_016433145.1 Gracilinanus agilis | reverse complement strand
GAGAGAGAGAGAGAGAGAGAGAGAAATTCAAATTATTTCATTAAAAAATTAAGACGCCAAGTATGCCATCATATTAATTTTACATTTAAATGTGGCTTAGGGGTTGCAAAACAAAACACTGAGCCACCAAGAAAAATACAATACGAAAATCTGTTTTATTGTAGTCCAAAGAAATTATACACAAAGAAACCAATACGTTTTCATGATTTCCCTGAGATCTCCAATATTGATCGCGGAAAAGGGAGGGGGATGAGGGAGCGGGGCGGGGTCAGGGAAGGAAGGAGAGAGGGATGAAGGGAGGAGGAGAAAAGAGAAGGGAAGGAGAGGGAGGGAGGGAGGAAGAGAAAGAGAGAGAGAGAGAGAGAGAGAGAGAGAGAGAGAGAGAGAGAGAGAATGCAACTCACCTTTAAACTCTAGCACGTAACACGTGACTACTCCTAGGCTTACGGAACTAGAGTTCACAAGGGCAGACATCTCGATTTCAAGGGGAATTAGTTTATGATGTATGATTATTTTAAATATGATATACATACATACATATGAAAAGAGAGAGTGTTTGTATATGTTTGAAATTCTGTGTGGAGGCAGGGCCTCCTGCCTAGTGTTTTTAAAGACTTGGGATTATAAAATCCTGAATTCAACACGGATAGTTAGCGGCAAAAATTGAAGTCTTAGCTTCAGAATAGTCACACACCAGCATTCAGTTCTCCATAGCTTAGTTTTTAGTGTTAACAATAACAGGAACAATGAACATCTCCCTAATAGAGGATGGTTGTAGTTCCTTCAACTTTTGATATTTAACATGACTTCTCAAACATGAGTCGGTTAAAATTTGCCAAATTAGAAGAGTTTGCAAAAAGAAGGATGGGAAGTAGCAGGTGCTAGGAGGTGTTAGTAGGGGGTGAGAGGTGTAAGAGTGGACAATTAAATTGGAGACCTGGTTATTTACCTATGGAATATTTGTAACACCAAAAATAGAGTTAGAGACACATGTCTGAAGAAATACAGTCTGGGCCTGTCTGTCCCTTCCATAAAGGCTCAGTAACTCAGAAAAAGAGTCCATTTAAAAGTGTAATTGGCAGCGCATTGGCCAGAACTCAATAAAGTTAGTCTATGAATAACTTTACTGTACACTCATGTGACAGGATGACATGTATGGTTCCCCCCTTTGTAGATAGAAGAAAGGGAAAGGCAGGCAAAAAGGTCAGCGAGAGTAAGACGTGTTTTCTGAATGAATTAAACCTTTCTCTGCAGTCAAAGAAAGTACATACAGTATTTCGGGCAGTGTCCTTGTTTTCTTATCAAGTTTTCTCTAACAGCTGGAAGTGGTTGGAGGGGGCTGTCTTAAGGAGACCCCCTGCTCTTCTTTTGACAGCTGATCAAAAGAAAATAGGTCACGCTTCTCAAACTTATGTCCACCCTGTCCTTAATTACTGTCTCTTTAAACAAAGGCAACATCTGCGCAACCTCAGCTAGCTTGGATCTTCAGAGTCAAATAGAACACAACTAGGAAGGAAGAAGGAAGGAAGGAAGGGAGGAAGGAAGGAAGGAAGGAAGGAAGGAAGGA
>NW_025396991.1:0-9008 GCF_016433145.1 Gracilinanus agilis | reverse complement strand
AGATCTGACAAGTATACTATTCTGTGTTCACTTAACGTGTTTATAGTTTCCCTCTTTGTACCTTGATTTTTGTCTCCATAAAAATTATTTATAGGTAGATGTTTTGTTTTGGTTTTTTTGTTTTCTGCTCATTTTCCCTACCTTTTTATAGGTAGGCTCTCTTTTCTGGGAGGTTTGGGTACCCTCTTAACCTTTAGTGCTTCTTTAAATTTATTTCTGGGTTTCTGCAAGTTTCAGTTCTTCTATGATGGTATGATGGCCTGAGGGCTAGGATCTCTGAGGACCACCTCCCACTGCTGCTTCAATTAACCTGTGAGATGTTGATAACTTAAATTATTACCTCAGGCTTGGATGTAAGTTTTTGGTCTCACTCTGTTTGATCAGATCAGGGACTACTCAAATTCTAGTCTCAGGTTCACGTGTAAGTTTTTTGTCTCACTGTGGGCTTTTTCTCATTAGGCACACAATATATTGCCCTGTCCTGGGGCTCTACCTTGAGCTTTTGACAAAAAGATCAGTGGGGCCCCCACTTTGGGTCCACCAACCACCTCGAATGGGAATCTATATCCTCACCACAGGCCCACACTCCTGGCTTCCTTCTGGACCCATATTGATCAGGCTACCTCAGCAAAGATTGTCCTGGGATGGAATTCCAGAATTTACTATAGGTATAAAATGTTAAGGGGTATGGGTTGGTTGGACCTCTAATTGCCCAAGCAGGGTGTCAGGGTATGAATGTTGGGTTGAGATTAGTTTCCAAACCTGGAACATCAGATGTGGGTGGGGATGTATGACTTTTTCTTGGCTTTCTCTCCACTGCTTGCTGTAGACTCCTGCTGTCTGTGCTTCCTTCTGTCGCAGATGTTCCCTGTCTACCTTTTAGGTTTTCCTCTTCTTGAAAGTGTTTTCATTCTATCGCCTTTTTGGTTCTTCCACTCTGTATTCTCTTCATTGATTGGAAAGGATTTTCATGGTGACTTTGAGGTTCTCTGCTCTAAACTCTTCAATCCACCAACCTGTACTCAGAATTTTGTATTCTTCTTCTCACAATGTTCTGCATGTCTTCTTTGGACATAAATTCTTCCCTTACCCTTTAATCTGACAAATTATTTTTGTACCTCTAAATATTTTATGGTTTCACTCATTATTTCTAAATTGTCTATCTATTTTGACTTTACTTTGGTACTGTTATGAAAGAATTAGGGAAAGTTTAACAAGAGGCATAAGTTAGCTGGATGGCTGCCAGAGAAGGTTCAAAGCATGGAATGGTGGAGGGTGTAATGCAGGATTACTGCAAGAATCTCTTGCATTTGCAAAACCAACTGAAGCAATCTTGACAGTTGAGGAAATGGAATGTTGACCCAGCTTGACCCTGGTCTCATAGTCAAAACCCATTAGAGCTGGGACTATAAATATTCCTGGAGAACAAACTCAGGGGCTAATTCTCCTTGACATCTCCCTTGACATCCTCCTATCCCCTGGATCTCCCCATTGGGCCCTGGGAGGAGGGAATTTGGGGGGAGGAGAACAGGGAATTTAGTTTCCTTAGGCAGGCAGGGACAACCTTAGACTAAGCCATCATACTCATTTGTTAATCTGCTGGACTTTTTTACATCAGGGCAGTTAAATTTATCCCTGGCTGAGGGGCTGGTTCCCTCAGCCTGACCTCTACTTTCTGTGACCCTCCCCCAACACTGGCCTCAATGGTAGCAACAGTTTCCAGACCCTAATCCTCTTCCCTCAGCTTACCCTTGCTTGAATAAATCCCTTGGCCTTTATTTAAAGAGCTTCTGTTGATTCATTATACCATCAATTAGGGCCAACACTGAAGAAGAAAAGATAGCTTTCCTTGGTTTCCTGAGGGCTAAACCAGGTATCCATTTTGGTCAGGAAGTGAGCCAGGCTTCACTTCCTGTGGGCTTAGAGTTTCTCTCCAGAAGGGAGGGGCTTTTAATTCCTCCTCTCAAGAGAGCTTAGAGACAGCAGGGAGGCTGACTAAAACATTTCAGCCAAGCTCACACAACCTCTGGCTGACCCAACCCATCCTGTACTGAAGAGATAGCCTCCCTGCCTAGAAGAAGCAGTTTTATGTTTTAGTTAGAGATCCTTATAAAATCATAAATTCTACTAATTGTAATTAAGATTATAATGAAATTATACCAATCACTTTAAAAATCACAATATTGATTAGGTTTAAACTTATCACTATCACTAAAATCCAATCATGTATAAGGGGGTAGGGGTCTTTCTTCCAGACAATCCCCCTGTGTTATCATTTACCTAATACAGTACATGGAAATGCTGGTCTGTGCCTCATTCTGCCATATAGTTGTTGTTGTTTTTTCAGTTTTTCCAGTAGTTTTTGTTGAATAGTGAGTTTTTCCCAAAATCCTGAATCTGTGGTAGAGGCCTGATTGTTCAGTTAGTGGGTGGAACCTCAGTCTCTCTGAGTCCTAGGCCAACTTAGTTGCCTATTCCCAAAGTCAATAAAGTAAAACCATTGGAAAATAGTCAGATGTATAGCTACAAGTTTAAGCAATATTATTAGTAGTACCAGAATTTCTATGCACAGTGGAATTATAACCATAACACTGGGTGCTACAATATGCCTACACCCAGAGGACCAGACATAAGAAGTTGGTAAGAATTGATAGGAAGATGATTAAAAACTCCACATGAATGTGAAAGAAGCCAACAAGAAGTTCATGGAACTTGGTCTGATGCATTGTTGCTTGTAGTCTTTGGACACGATCTTCTCAGATATTACCCCGCTGTGATGCTGCCTGGCTTTGCTCTGGGCTTAGTACCTCTGCATGGACTATAAGAAGAAGTGGGCCAGCAGAACAATGAAAAATTTTAACCTCTTAAATATATAAATTATAAAATATTCATTATTAAATATTTGCTCAAAAATTTTGAGTCTTGGTGATTATCACATGTTAGGTTACTCTTGTCATTTACCACTGCATATTGAGTACCTAATTTATTCTATTCAATATATTAGCCAGTACCAGAATGTTTTGATGGTTGCATGGCAATTAAGCATTCTCAAAATTCCCATAATTGATTAAAGAGAAAATAAAGAAAAAAATATGTTATTTTTCATAGAGTTGAGGAGTATTATAGTTCCAAAATATCACATGCATTCTCAGATGTGGCCATTAAAAATAATTTTATTACCTGTTTGTCTATTATTACAGGAGACTGCTTACAAAATGTGAGTTATCTACAAACAAACAAATGAATTAATTAATAACTATATATATGCATATATATAGAAAACAAATCAATAAAAATGAAAGTAAACATAGTAAGCCTAGAGATTCCATTAAGTAAATACGTAGTCTCTTTTGTTCAACTGTCGATAACTGATTCCAAAAAGTAAGTTAATTTAATATACAAAAGCATATCATATTTAAAATGAACAATTTCCAGGGGCAGAATCAAGATGGCAAAATAGAAGCATGGAAAGCTCAAAATATCTGATAATTCTTTCCAACAAACCTTAAAATAACAATTCAAAATAAATAGTGAAGTGAAAGAACCAGCAAGGGGATTGAATGAAGCAACTTTCTTTCAGAAAGCACCCTGAGCTCTGGAAGGGGGAGAGAAGGTAGGGAGGGAGAAAATTCAGATTATATAATTTTATAAAACTTATGTTGAGTTTATTATTACATGTAATTAGTAAAATCAAATAACTTTATAGCAACAACAAAAAAGAAAGCAAACTGAAAGGTAAACAGAGACCATCTGGTTCTGTGGTGTGAAAGGGGATTGCAGAACTCTTCTGTGTTCTGAACCTAGGCCTAAGGAAAAGTTACGATGCTGAGATCCTGACTAGGCAAATAGCAGTGCAATTCTCCCCACACTCCTTAAAGTTATAAGCCCCAGTCCAAGCTTGTGCTCTAGCCTAGGGAATTCTATGGTGTGCTTGCCTACTGAATGCCAAGAATAAGACCCCATGTTCCAGCATAAGGCAGTTGGCAAGTGCCTTACCTAATCAAGGCAAAAGTGAGGCCCAAAGACCCTTTCCAAATTTGTGTCTAGATCCTGAGTTACAGGGTAACTTATAGTGCTCTGAGCTTGGCAAGCTATCAGAAGTCCTAGATGAGAGTAAATCAGCAATTGGGAGTGGCTTTTAAAGATTCTAGTCCAGAGACCATCTAACCACTTTGAAAGAACAGAAACTTGAAGAAAACCAAAAATAAAGCTAAGGGTAACAAGAAGGAAGAACTGGAGTTTAACAGGGTGCCTCCTCTACCTTCTGGAAAAAGTCCACCTTTAAAATAAAAGTAGAAGTAAAAAAATGACTTGAAAAATTTTAAGGCATTAGAATTAAGGATGTGACTAAAGATATGAGAATTCTAATATAGCACTGTGGTCACCAATTTAAAAATATTATAGCACAAGTGAAATTGACTTTCAGTAGCTTTATTTACAAAGAGATGGAAAGAGTGAAAGTAGAGAAATGTAAAAGAGGGTAGAGTAAAAAGTCTAGCCTATCATCCTAAAAGTGGCTCTGGTCCCCAGCTCAACCCAAGCAAGGCTCATTAACCCCTCATTTGGAGGACTCAGTAATGAATCTATGTGTTCAATCTATGTGGCCTCCTCCAAGAAGGGGAGGCATCTTCAGAACTAATCTTTTCAGAAGCCAGGAAGAAGGGTCAGCTTCTCACTCACCCAAGCCAAAGCTCCAAAGGAGAAGATCCAATAGCAGTCTTACCAGAAGTATTCTAAGAGTCAGAGTCCCAGGTCAAAATCCCAAGTTGTAGCTCCAAACAGCAGTTCCAGTCCAAGATCCTCCAAGTTGAAAATTCAGGGCAATGACCGTTGGACAGAAGTTCAGGATTTTTATAGTCCTTTTCCCATGTCACTTCCTGTCTCTTCCTTCATTCTATGGGAGCCAATTGTAGTCTTTAAATTTGCTTATCACTATCCAGGTCAGTCACTTTTGGAGTTGACATCCACTTTCAGGAAGTGGCTTCTGAATCTCCCCTACTTAGTGTTAAGAGGGGTGTTTTCAGTTTTTGTTGATTAATTTGAAAATAGGAAAGGGGAGAGTTAATCTTATCTTCACAAAATGAACAAAAATACCTAATCATGAAAACAGAAATTGTGGAATCAAAGAGGAAGGCAAGACTCAAAAGGGGACAAGAAAAGCAAACAGCTACATGCAGAACTTCACAGAGAAACATAATTAGTCTCTAGCTTTAGGAAAGCTCAAAACAAATTTCAAAAAATCAATTAAGAGAGGCAGAAGAAAAATAGGATAGAAAAATAGAAACAATGCAAAGCATATTTGATCAAAAGGATAAAGAGGTACAAAAGTCTAATTAAGAAAAGAGTTCTTAAAAAGTATAATTGGCCAAATGGAAAAGGAGGTTCAAAATCTCAGAGAATAAAATTATCATATCAAAGCCACTGATTTCATGAGACATCAAGAAACAGTTAAACAAAATAAAAAGAAGAAAAAAGAACAGAGGAAAACACTATCCAAGCCAAAATCTCCAGGTCCAGAAGACATGCTCTTCAGACTATCTTCTCAAAGAAAATATCCTCTGAGGGAGTTTGAAGCTTGCTTATAAGGTGAATTTTTGTCGCTTTCCCTCTTCACAGGGGCCAATCATAGTTTCCAAATTATCTAGAACTGCCCAGGGACAGTGTCTATGGAATTTTCTGAAGCTTAAGTTCTCACCTTCTGAAGGTTAAGTTCTCACCTAAGGATGTGAGTTTTATAAAATCCACCTTCTAGAGAGGTGAATACTCATCCTGGTTGATTGAGTTTCTGAGGGTGTGTGCTTTGCTAGCTCCTCCACCTAGTCCTAGTTCAAGCTTGTGTTGATTTGATCAAAAGTTAGGCAAAAGAGAATTAATCCTGTCTTCACAATATAGTGAGGTACTTAAATTAGTGTTAACTCAAGATAGACAATAAAGAAACATTTTATACCTCCCAAGCCTGTCCCTGAATCTAGAATCAATAAAAAGGTAATAAACCAGCTTTTCTAAGCCTAATGCTCATTTTGAGAATAGCACACTCAATTCTATCCCATGCAATCATATATAATTATTTCAAGGATGAGATGGTGATGTATTCCCAGTGATACCTATACAACTCCTACTGTGAATTCCATGGAGCTCAAATACAGAAGACTGGGAGTTTAATAGAAAACTCCAGACGAATAAAAATTTATTGAATACCTAAAACATGTCAGACAATGAGCTACACAATGGGGAAATGACAAATGAAAAGAAAGACAGTCCTTTGCTCAACAAGTTTACAGTCCAACAAGGGAGACACCTTACCAATAAAACAGAAAAATGGGAATAAGATGGCACATAAGGGGGTAATTTGTTGAATGGAATTGAAAGTTGTGTAGATAATGGATAATGGATGCAAAGTGAAATGAGATGAGAGTTCATGTGCTGCCTTCTATAAAGAAAGGCATTAGGAGTAGTTTGGTTCTTTGCCTTCTAGCTCTACAAACAGGAAAAAGAATAGACTGAAGAAGGTGGAGTCAATCAAGATTTGAGTTAGCAGCTTGGTTATAAGTTTAGAAACTATGAGCTTATTCTGAGAGAGGCATCTTGTTTCATGGAGTGGGAACCAGGAAGAATAAAGAGGCAAAGTAGCATTATTTGATTATCCAATTTCTGCCCTCTATCAAATAAAAGTATCAGGATTAATCTGGTATTCTACCCTTCAAACAGAGAGAATAATAGGCTAAGGGAAATAAAGTCAATTAAGGACTGAATTTCAAGTTTAGAAGTACTATGCCCTATCTTGGGAGGGGCATCTTCTTTAAAATTGAAACTAGATCTTCTTTGAAGTTGAAATCAGGCAGGGCAGTTGATAGAAAGTGGAATGAACAGAGGGAAACCAAGGGAAAGGACAAAGTAGATATAGAGTTCAAAAATTAACATGGGGAAAAGATCACTGGAATTGGCAATTAAGAGATTATTGTTAACTTTGGGAAGAGCAGTTTTAATTGAATGATAAGATCAAAAGTTAGAGTTAAGAAAGTTAGAGGAGAAGATATAGAAGCACCAATTGCAAGGAACATTCTTAGTGTTAAGGCACAAAAGGCAGAGATATAATATGATAGCTAGAAGGACTGAACTGATCAAATAATATCCTCTTTATAATTTGTTTTATATATAGTTGTTTGCATATTGTCTCCCCCATTAGCTTGTGATGTCCATGACAACAGGAACTTTATTTTTCCTCTCAATGTATTTTAGTGCTTACCATAGTAACTGGAAAATAATAGTCATAATATTTATTGTCTGAATGTAATTCTGTGGTAACAAAAATAAGGAACAATATTTTTTTACAAAGAAAGGAAACCACACATAAAGAGTAAATGAATAGTCAATGTTTATAGATTACAATGCTGAGTTGAACTCATTCATCAAAGATATAAGACCAGAAAGGAGGACATGGTAACCAATGAAGCGTTGATGATATTGGAAAAATTAGAGGGATGTAAGAATTGATAGTCATGATGAGAAAGAACTATATTAAAGGCTACAAGACAAAGGAAAATGTGAAATGGCAACAGATTATGTTCAAATAAGATTTTATGAACATGGAAGTCAGAAATGTGGATAATAGCAAGAATAAGCATTTAAAAATATTGGATGTAGTTGTAGTGGGACGGAGGTAGTTCCTGGGAAATGAATAAGTTAAAGATATAGAGATAGAAGCAATATTTAAAATAATCAAATCCACACATCCCCCTTCATTTTCATAAATAATAATACCTTGGCCTGAAGAGGTAAGCCACACGCACATGGGCATAGAACTACTCATTATTTGAAGTAGGGATCAAACTCCAATCTTCCTGACTCCATATGATCTGCTCAATCCACTACAGCATTCTTATTCTCAAAAAAGCTCTCCTTAATAAAATTAACATATAGTCAATTCTTGCCAGAATCCCTGCTTTCACAAGCCTGCAACAGGGTGAATTTTAGAGCAATTGTTGAAGATATTCTGCAGATATTTTCTTACTGTGATATTCAGATCTACATATTTCTTTGATGCATCACAATTAGAGGTATGGGTAACTGCTTCATGAGGCAGGGGCTGAGGTCACTCATTTCCTCTTACTTCCACATAAAACCGTTGAAGTACATCAAGGTTATCCCTGAGGAACTTCTACAATATTCTGCTTCCCTTCAATCTAAGAAAGATAACAGGATGAAAATGTACTATATAATTGAAGACAGAAAAATTCAGTGATTCCTTTTGAAGGATAAGGAAGCCTATGAAGAGAGAGAATATTTTATCAGAAGCTAAGGTCTTTTGGGGATGAAGGCAAAAATGCTGTTGATTTATGCCATAGGTTCTTTCCTCTGACCATTTACCTAGCTCAAGATACTTTAGGAGATGTAAATGTAACATAACATATACAGGGACAGGATCACAAATAAATGGTCATAGGAAGAAGCATTTTGAAATTGTGAATACAGAACTAAATCTGTCTCTGTCTCTTGACTCTGTCTCTCTCTGTCTGTCTCTCTCTGTCTCTCTGTCTCTCTATCTTTCTGTCTCTGTCTCTGTCTCTCTCTCTGTCTCTCTCTCTCTCTCTCTCTCTGCCTCTCTCTCTCTCTTTCCCTCTGACTAGCTCTCTCTCTCTCTTTCTTTCAAAGACACTAGCAGATTGTAATATTTTCCAGATCCCTAAGGATACACAAAATCGAGCTGAGTTAGTTAATTAAGCAATTGTAGAGGAAAAGTAGATTTAGATTAAAAGGAAACAGAGTCAAATCCCTTCTCTATTTCTTTATATCTTTGTGACCATGGACAAGTCGTTTATGTTCCCACTCAGTTTCATTAACTGTAAAAAGAGTGGATTACATATTATGACTCTATAATCAGAAAGAGAAGGAGAAGCTTATTATGAGAAAGAAAAGAAATGTGAAATAATATGTGCAAATGGATGGTCACTATTTATATTGAATATTTTGGTTCAGTTATTCAGTAATATATATATATATTTATATAT
>NW_025396990.1:0-4693 GCF_016433145.1 Gracilinanus agilis | reverse complement strand
TATATATATATATATAAAACTAGGGGTAAAAAATAGGATAATACCAAGAGAAACAGGAGAAGAGAAGATAAAATGAGGTAAATATATATTGCATAAAGAAGTGCATAGATGGAGGTGGGGAGAAGACCAGTACAATGGAAGCTGAAAGAGGTTGGAGACAATCTCCAAGGAAATTTTAATCATTTCAGTGGGAAGGATCAGAAAGATTCAAATGGAAGGAAAACCTCCAACTCCAAATTCAATAATTATCATCATCATCAACAACAACATAATCAACATCATTCTCTCCATCATCACCAATAACATCATCATCTCCATCATCAACAGCAACATTAACATCATCAGTGCTAGCAACATCATCATCAGCATCATCAACATTATCATCAACACCAGTGACATCATCATCAATAACATCCTCATCATCAACAACAGCAACATCATCTAAGTCATTATCAACAACAACATCTAACTATACATCTTTTCCTGGAGCAGGAATAGCATACTATGCAGACTACTGAATAAGAGCCAAAAGACCTAAAACTCTAGGCTTAAGTGCCACTAGATGTTCAATTAAATCAAAGAATAAACCAGGTATAAACAAGAAAAAAACAAGCTTTCTGAAGCATGGTAGCAAAGTTCAGATTAAAACTCTTGGTATAGCTAGGTCCCTTAAGTCCCACATCATTAGGGCACTTTGTTCCTTCTCAGATTGTAGATTTTTCATTTCTACCTTTGCATTTCTACACCTAGGAGTTCCTTGCCAAAGTAGTTTATGCTTAACATGTTCAAATAATACATTGATTCAATGCAAAGAGCACTTAATTAAAATGGAATAAAGTATTAAATAACAAAAGAAAAGATTCCATATGCAATTCAGGTGTGATTTCCCAAAGATTCTCAATGTTGTCAGAGGGAGAGAAATATTTTCTGAACATTTCTCCCTATGCTCCCACCACAAAGTCTTCTTATAGCTTTTACTGTTAAGGGTCATTTCTCATTTTAGCTCTATTTTGTTTTAACACTTGTTTTCTAGAGGGTTTTTTTTGGCTGACATCTATGACTGAGTTGCTTTTCTGCAGAGTTATTGTCATCTATCAGATGGCTTCTTCTATTACTTGGGCTACTTCTTCAAAAGGAGTATTATTATATTTGGAGAAGATTACTATTCCTACAGTCATCTGAGGTCTTTTGTTAACTAGGTCCATAGATACACCCATTCAGTACAGAAAAGAGTCCTTAAATTCAAAATTTTCTTTTGAACAGACTCCCTCCACCATCAGGACTCCAGTGTTGCTTAATGTGTGGATTGTGGTGAAGGTAAATTCCTTTTAAACTTATATAATTTTCTTTCCATTCACCCAGCCAATATTTTAGTTAAGGCCATGGTTCTCTCTCACTTGTACTATTGAAATAGCCTCCCATTTGTTCTCTAAACCTCCAGTTCCTCTTCTCACCAATCCATGTTCCATTTAGTAACCATGAATTAGTACTAAAGGATGCCAGGTCATGTTACTTCCCTACTTAGTAAACTCTTAGTCTCTCTCTCTTGCCTCTACACTTAAAATATACTCCTTTAGTTTCCTTTGTGAGTGAAAGTCTTTTCCAGATTCATTTCTCCTTCAGGTATTCTACATTCCAGTAAACTATCTTGCTTCTTTGTTCTACATATACAATGTCCCTTTTCTTGAACATCTCATAGACTTTCTCTCAGGCCTAGATTGCATTTCTGCATCACTTCTACTTCTTTATATACATAACTCTTCTTCAAAGTTCAATTGCATCCTCTGGAAGAAAAAATGACCTATCTGGGTTAACCACAGTGCTACCTCTGTGAAAACAACTTTGCTTATATTTCATATTTAATTTTCTATTCATATATTCTTTCTTCCTAGTAGAATATTAGTGCCAAAGAGAAAGTTTGTTTTTGCTAAATAAAGACAAATTTAAAAATAAAAAAAACAAGAATGTGAAGAAGATCCTGGAATATGTCTTCTTAGATATATTCTAGACTTGAGGATAAGAGTGTATAATACACATAGCTTCCAATGCTGAAAAGAAAAAAATTAAGAAAACTTTTAGCCTAAGAAATAGAAGAGCTAGAATAGGTAGAGAAGTTCAAAGCCTAGTAATTTTTATTTTATTTTTTTACTGGTTATAGACAGATAATAAATGAAAAATATTTGAAATTATTGAAGAGGAGGGAAATACCCTAAATGTCTACTCTTGCCTCAACTCATATTTTTGTTTTTATCCTCTTCATCCATTGATGTCTTTTGTTCTTTCTCTAATCCAGAGGATCTTAGTCTAAGGAAAAACCTTTGGTCCAAGGCACATTGAAACAATACTAGTTGTATATATGTTTGGCAGAAATCCCCCTTCTCCCCATTACCCCTAATATATGTTTTCAGGAAATGTGAGTTCTTTTAAGGATTATTTAGGGATAACAAAGATTTCCTAACCCTAAATCAGATAGTTTTCTGAGGCAATTCAGAAATGTGTTACAGGAGAGTTCAACTATGTGGTAAAATATTTGTGGACCCTCATTTGTTGTGAGCTTTACATCTAGAGGTAAAAATTCTCATTCTTAAGAGAAAATTTACATAGTTCACTAAAATTAACTCTAGAGTTAAGGTCATTTGGAATTATTACAGTCTTATTCTTTTGGAGAAAAACACAACTAGAGTTGGTTTTCTTACCTTTTCCCCCAGTGTTAGGACTAGGACTCTTTTCCCATACTAAAAAAGCTGAATCATAAGCTTGGACTCTTTTTCCTCTTATGGGATAAGATATAGCATCTAAACCAACGGTCTCAACTAATGATTGAAGCCTATAGACTGTAATAAGTTCCACACCTATGAGGAATAACAAAGTAAATATACTATCAAATGTTATAAGTAAAGATATCTTATTGACAATATCTACAAAATATGTGTGATTTGCAGGGACCAAGCCCAACAAGAACCACACATCTATATGAACTGAAGGCACTGGCTACTTTTCATGAGTTCCTCCGCCATAGTTGCCTTCTTTCCAGTTGAAAAATTATGCCAGTGACTCTACTTCCTTCTAGTATCATGGTCCATGTTTGAAAAGATCTCCCATCCAAAGGGCTATCTCTGCCTTGCCTTCTCTCCTTTTAGAAGTTTGGGTACTAGAAATTAAGGATGCTAACTGAGGTAGTTCTGAGGTTTGTGCTATTCAAGAATTCCCCTTCTCTGACTAGAAAGCCAGATTCAGGAAGAGTACAACTTAGAAAATCATACCCTTCCTCTATCTAGAGGATATGAGGGATTCAGAAATTCCTAGCATTTCTCCACCATTGCCATCTTTGGGACTGGCTAATTGTTTCTGAGATTAAGTGGAGAAGAAGATAGGCAACAGTCATCTCCCTCCATCAAAAGACAGGATATTCAAGAGTTTTCAAAGTAGCAAGACAAAGTGGCAATGATTCCCCAATCCTCCCTTTGTTAATTTATCTATTTATCTATTCATTCATTCATTCATGCATTTATTTATATATTTATTTTTAAGTATTTTATTTTTTAGAAAAATTTTCCATAGTTCCATGATTCATGTTTTTACTTTCCCCTTCAGCCCCCTTTTATTTCCCCCACCTCATAGCCCACATGCATTTCAACTGGTTTTAACATGTGTAATTAATCCAGACAAATTTTCATATTATTGATAGTTGCATTGGTGTGGTCATTTCAAGTTTACATCCTCAAGCATGTCCACATCAACTCATGTGTTCAAGAAGTTGTTTTTCTTCTGGGTTTCCATTCCTGCAGTTCTTCCTCTGAATGTGGAGAGCATTCTTTTCCATTTATCCCTCAGAATTGTCCTGGGTTATTGCATTGCTGCTAGTACAGAAGTCCATTACATTCTATTTTACCACAGTGTATTGGTCTCTGTGTACAATGTTCTTCTGGCTCTGCTCCTTTCACTCTGCATCAATTACTGGAGGTCTTTCCAGTTCACCTGGAACTCCTCCAGTTTATTATTCCTTTTAGCACAATAGTATTCCATCACCAGCATATACCACATTTTGTACAGCCATTCCACATTAGAAGGGCATACCATCATTTACCAGTTTTTTTGCCACCACAAAAAGCATGGCTATAAATATTTTGTACAAGTCTTTTTATCTATGTTCTCTTTGGCATACAAACCCAGCAATGGTATGGCTGGATCGAAGGGCAGGCAGTCTTTTAGAGATCTTTGGGCATAGTTCCAAATTGCCATCCAGAAAGTTTGGATCAGTTCACAACTCCACCAGAAATGCATTAATGTCCCAATTTTGCCACCTCCCTCCAACATTTATTACTCTCCCCTGCTATTATTTTAGCCAACCTGCTAGGTGTGAGGTGATACCTCAGATTTTGAGGTGACACCTCAAACCTTGTTTTGATTTGTATTTCTCTAATTATTAGATATTTAGAACACTTTCTCATTTGCTTATTGATAGTTTTGATTTCTTTATCTGAAAATTGCCTATTCATGTCTCTTGCCCATTTATCAATTGGGGAATGGCTTGATGTTTTAGACAACTGATTTAGCTCCTTGTATATTTGAGTAATTAGACCTCTGTCAGAGATTTTTGTTAAAAAGATTTTTTTCCTCATTTGTTGTTTCCCTTCTGATTTTAGTTTCATTGTTTTTGTTTGTACAAAACCTTTTTAATTTAATGTAATCA
>NW_025396989.1:0-1540 GCF_016433145.1 Gracilinanus agilis | reverse complement strand
ATATAAAATACATGTATATCAAAATATAATTTAAAATACAAAATACATTTCTATCAAAATATAATTTATAATATAAAATGCATTTCTATCAAAATATAAATTTATAACATAAACTATATGTATAGCAAAATACAATTTTATAATGTAAAATATATTTATATCAAAATATAATTTTATGACATGAAGTATTTACATATGTGCAATAGATAATATCATTTCTAATATAAATATGGATTATACTTTAAGAATAGTATTTAATTCTATTTTTAAAATCCATTAATAAGGAATACTGTATTGTGGATTATGTTTTTTTTTCCTAGATTATATGCTCTCTGAGCAGTTCCAATTGTGTATGCCTCTCAGTACCTGCAACTATGATGTGGGCACAGCAGGTGCTTAATAATATTTGTTGAGTGAATGAAGTTCATCTTATGAGATTTAGGACATCGCTGTACCATGACGTGGTCTTTTAGGATCTTGGTTTAATCATCCACAGATTGGTTAAGTATGCCATCTACGTCTTCATCCAAATATCTGATAAAAATGTTGCACAAAACAGGGTCAAGGGTATATCCTTATGGCACTGAGTTCATGGACCTCCCTCTAGTCAGACATTAATCAGCCCTGATTAGGTTTAGTTACTCAATCAGTTCTGAAACTGCGTGATTCTCCAAGTTATCTTATCCACTAGGAAACTGAAATATTTTGTCAAATGCTTTGCGGAAATTCAATCATACTACTCCAATCTTGATCTCTCGGTTTAGTTTATGCTTAAAAATCTCAAATGGCTGCCTGATCTCATTGACACAGAAATTCCCAGATTAACTCTCAGCCACATCTGTCCATCTTCTTGTTCACATCTTGCCAATAAATTGACCACAAGGGGTACAAACAGCATACTGAGAGCTGTCCTTGCTTTTCCCTGAAATCAAGAGGATATCACTGGAGAGCAGCATGAAGTAGTGGAAAAAGCCAGTCTCAGCTTCAATCAGGAAGACCTAGATTCAAGTCCTACCTCTTACATATATTGGCTTTGTGACCCTGATAGAGGAATTTTTGTTACCCGAGACTCCTATAATGATTAAAAAACAAATGAAAACAAACAAATGAAAAAAAAAAAAAGATACCAGAACAGCATCTGTCATCCTTCACCATTTGACCAGCCCATTTCTTTCAATGACATGTTTCCCTGTTGACATCCATTACACCAATGAACCTGTTTTTTAAAAAAATCTAAGTAAGGAGAATTAGAACAAATACCAAGACTTTCAGATTGCATATTTGCAGAGATATAGTACTCTCAACATTTCATCCACTCTTTCTCACTCCTTCATTCTCTCTCACTCTCTGTATCTCTGTTTCATTTTCTCTCTCTCTCCTTTTCTGTCTTTGTCTCACTCTCTCTTTTCTCTCTTTCCTTTCTTTTTCTCTGTCTCTCCATCTCTCTTTGTCTCTGCCTGTCTTTTCTCTCTCTCACTCTCTCTCTCTCTCTGTCTCTCTCTCTCTCTCTCTCTCTCTCTCTCTCTCTCTCTCTCTCTCT
>NW_025396988.1:0-2352 GCF_016433145.1 Gracilinanus agilis | reverse complement strand
GGGACATGGGGGACACTTGGGGGCCAGAGGAGGCACGGGAGGCACGGGGTGGGCACAGACGGGGCTCGGGGGGTCGTCAGCGCCTCCTTCCTCGCCCGGCAGGACCAGCTGGTGAAGGAGGACAACATCGACGCGGTGGGCACCAAGCTGCAGGAGTACCACTCGCAGTACCAGGACAAGAGCCGAGAGTACGACCGGCTCTACGAGGAGTACACGCGCACCTCGCAGGTGGGCAGCAGACCCTGCGGCCAGCAGTGGGGGCCCGGGACAAGCCCGATGGGTAGGGGAAGCCCCCGGGAGCCCCAGAGAGGGGCTGCTTGGGCGTGGGGGGCGGCTTGGGGGACAGCCGGGGGCCGGAGCCCAGGCGGGAGAGGAGGACGTTCTTCTCCGGCCGGCCTCGGCTGGCTTGCTCGCATCCTGCGTGTCTGAGGAGGGACGTGGGCCAGGCCGGCCGAGCCGGGGAAGGGCCTCCCGACGGCGTCCTTACGCTGATGGTGGCTGGGGGGGCCCAGGCTTCCTTTTCTCTCACCTGCCACCTTCAGGAAGGGCAGAGCAACGGGGTGAAGTGACTTGGCCAGGGGCACACATCTAGGAAGGGTCTGAGGCCACATTTGAACCCGGGACCCCCCATCTCCAGGCCTGGCTCTCCATCCACTGAGCCAGTCCCCCGGGGCCCCCCAGCTCTACTTTTCTGTGTTAACATTCGCCGTCGGGTAACAGCGAGGCCAGAACCCCTTCCCCAAAGAGCACGGGAGCTCCATGGTGAGGAAGGAAGAGCCGCCGGGAGGAGGGCTGAGGGGTGCCAGGGAGAGGCTCCGGGGAGCCTCAAGGAGGAAGGAGGCAAAGCGGGAGAGACCAGGGGCGCGGGGGGTGCTCGGAGCTGCCGAGAAGCAGACTGGACAAGAAAAGGCCGTCCTTTGGCCATGGAGGGCGACAAGCATCCCTGGGCTGTGGCACATTGTGGGGAGGGGGCCAGGCCGCCAGGGGGAGGGGGCCAGGACAGCCCTGCAGGCAGTGCCATAAAGGAGCCCAAGAAGGTGGCGTCCACTGAGCGGCGCCACAAAAGTCCAGTGAGGAGGGGCGAGAAGAGGGCCTGCGAGGAGCCCAGGAGTGAGCAGGGGAGTGAGGCCGTGCCTGGCACCGGACATGATTTGGAAAGGGGGATCCACCCAGGATGTGACACCGAGGAAGCAGGGGGGGCTTCCAGGCCTGGAGACTTTGGGATGAGCCTGAAGGAAGGAGCTCAAGGTGGCTCAGGGGATGGAGAGCCAGGCCTGGAAATGGGGGGTGCTGGGTCCAATGTGGCCTCGGGCTCTTCCTCGCTGCATGACCCTGGACGAGTCACTTGACCCCCCTCGCCTTGTGCCTTGGAGCCAGTGCCCAGTATCGGTCCCGAGATGGGAGGGTCGCCAGGCACCCCGAGGCTCCGGGCCTCACCTCGTGCGCAGGGCCCCGGCCTGGCCCGCTAAAAAGCTTCTTGTGTCCTCCTCGTCCTCTCCCAGGAGATCCAGATGAAGAGGACGGCCATCGAAGCCTTCAACGAGACCATCAAGATATTCGAGGAGCAGTGCCAGACCCAGGAGCGCCAGAGCAAGGACTACATCGAGCGCTTCCGCAGGGAGGGCAACGACAAGGAGATCGAGCGGTGAGTGCCGGCGGCCCGCGGGGGCAGCCGCCCTGGGACAGCCACCAAACGGGGCTCTGGTGGCCGGGGAGCTCCGGCCGGCCACGGAGGACCACAGAAACCTTGCCGGGCCTTGGAAACGGACCCATGGCAGGGGGAGGGCCGGGGCCACGGCCTGGGCCTCCGGCCAGAGGCCACCCTGGGCATCTCCCTGCGGGGGCCAACGGGGGCTTCTGTAGCTTCAGCCGATGCGGGCAGGAGGTTTGGTCGTCCACTTGCTCAGCCCTGTTCCTCCGGCCCTTCGTGCCTCTTTAACCAAAGGAGCAGCAGGGCTGGGCAGTGGGGTCAAGGGACTTGGCCAGGGTCACACCGCTAGGAAGGGTCTGAGGCCACCCTTGAACCCAGGACCTCCTGTCCGCGGCCCTCCTTTCCCTTCCCCCAAGTCTCAGCCCCTCCTGCGACCTGGGGCCCTTCTGGGGGGCCGAGGGTGAGGGGTCCGGCGGCCCCTCCCTTTGTCCCCGACAGGCCGCCCTGTCTCCGCAGGATAATGATGAACTACGAGAAGTTGAAATCCCGCCTGGGTGAAATCCATGACAGCAAAATGCGGCTGGAGCAGGACCTGAAGAAGCAGGCCCTGGACAACCGCGAGACGGACAAGAAGATGAACAGCATCAAGCCGGACCTGATTCAGCTCCGCAAGATCCGGGACCAGTACCTCGTGTGAGTGG
>NW_025396987.1:0-1464 GCF_016433145.1 Gracilinanus agilis | reverse complement strand
AAGGCCCAGAGAAATTATTTATTTATTTACTTAAGGTCACATACCTAGTAAGTGTCTAGGGCAGGATTTGAATCCAAGTCATTCTGGCTTCAAGTCCAATACTCTACCCATCATTATATCATGAAAAAAAACAAAACCTGACATGTGGCTTTTATTCATGGATAAAGGGAAATTCTATAGAACAAAGTGTCCTGAAAACCTATCAAGGGCCTATAATGGTGATTATTTCTTTTAATCTGTCTATAATTTATACATAATTATTTCTATATTTTCTTCCCTCATTGGACTATAAGCTCCTTGAGAGCAGGAGATTGATTCCAGTTATAAGGTTCTTTCCTAAATCAGTGTGTCCCAACCCAAATGCTATCACCTCTATGAAATCTTCTTTGACTTCTTCTAGGTGGAAGGAATTCCTTTTCTAAATTCTGAATGTTTAAAGAACTTCTCTGGTATTTTTCATACTCTTCCTTATGTAATCTGTTCAGTAGAGCCTTAGGTATGATTCTAGAAGATTACCTTTCTTTTTTATGCACTACTTTTTCATTTTATGATAGTCATATTGACTCCATTCAGTTTACTCTGGGAAAATCACTAAATATGAAAGGGTGCTTCTAGCTCTTATATAAGCACGTAAGGACTTGTGAGACCTTTCAGCTTTCTATATTATCTGTGGGTTGTCCCAAAGCTGACAAATGTATTATTATGTTGAATTGCTTGTATAGGATTTAGGGACCCCTTTTATTTCCATCTATAGAGGCCTAGATTCTAAGTGAGGGCAATAAAAGTCTGAGATGCTAATTTGAAGATGGGGCAAGGTCAGCCCTCAAAATTAGAATCAATAATCCAGTATCTGGGTGTCCTGGGCAATGGGTTATACTCGTATTATAACTGCTTTTTATATATGGTTTATTTCCCTAAGAAACCTAAGCTCAAAGAGGACAGTGATTCAATTAAATCTTATTTAATTCAATTCAACAAATGTTCATTAAAGGCCCACTACCTAGGAGACACTGAGCTAAACTCCAGTATAGAGGCAAAAAAATACCCAATTCCTTCTCTCAGGGGTTTTTTGCTATACTGGTTCATTTTCTTCATACATAGTAGATGCCCCTTAAAGGCTTGCTAAAGGAATGAATTGAAGGAATGCTGTAAATATGGCACTGTCCTAGGGAGAGGGTGCCTTAACCTTTAAATATGAATGTTCCAGTTCACTTGGCAGTTATGTTTCTCATTATAAGTTAATAAATCAGCAATTTAGTTATAAATAAGTGGTATATATGACTGGTCAGTAAAAACCAGTTTTTCTTTAGGCCTGATGAAGTGACAGTCTGGACTAGATGACCTCTATATTTAAATTCTGTATTAAGTCCCTGCTATTAGGGATTGAGGGAAGAAAGAAAAAAACAAAAGAAGGAAGGAAGAAAAGAAGGAAGGAAGGAAGGAAGGAAGGAAGGAAGGAAGGAA
>NW_025396986.1:0-1499 GCF_016433145.1 Gracilinanus agilis | reverse complement strand
GAGAAGAGAAGAGAAGAGAAGAGAAGAGAAGAGAAGAGAAGAGAAGAAGGTGAATAGAGTTTTAGAAATGTTAGATATGCTAGATCTCTGGAGAAAAATGAATTGGAATAAAAAGGAATTAACCTTTTCCTTAATTGTACATAGGACTTACACAAAAATTGAGCACATGTTAGAGATTTAAAACTTCATAACTAAATGTAGAAATATTAACTGCATCCTTTTCAGATCATAATGCAATAAAACATATTCAATAAATGGCAATGGAAAGACATTAAAAATTAAATGGAAACTAAATGAATGATTTAATTCTAAAGAATAATTCGGTCAATTAACAAATCATAGAACCAATCAACAATTTCATTAAAGAGAATGAAATAACACAACATAATTTATGGAAGATAGGTAATGTGGCTTTTAGCGGAAATTTTGCATCTCTAAATGATTATCTCAACAAACTAGAGAAAGAGTAGATCGATAAACTGGTCATGCAATTTAAAAAAAAACTTGAAAAAGAATAAATCTAAAATCCCCAAATACACACCAAAGTGGAAATCTTGAAAGTCAAAAGAGATTAATAGAAATGAAAGAAAGAAAACTATTTAACTAATAAAACTAGAAACTGCCTTAGTGGGGGGAAAACAATAAAAATGTAGATGCTATTGATTAATTTGATTTAAAAAAGGTAAGAATACCAAATTTCCAGTATCAAAAATGAAATGGATGAATTCACCACCAATGCAGAGGAAATTGAAGCAATTTATTAAGAGCTATACTGCCCAATTATATGTCAATAAATCTCACAATCTAAGCATTACAGATGGTATTTACAAAAATGTAAATTGCCTGGATTAACAGAAGAGGAATAGAATACTTAAATAACACCATCTTAGAAAAAGGGCATTAAATAAACTATCAATGAACTCCCTACATAAAAATCCCCAGGACCAATGGATTCACAAGTGAATCCTATCAAACATTTGAAAAACAATTTATCCTAATATTATATAAAATATTTGGCAAAATAGGCAAGAAAAAGTTCCACCAAACTCGTTTTATGACACAAATGTGATGTTGGTACTGTAAGGATTAAATCAGGAGTTTTAACAAAATAAGAGAGCGGCTTTTAATAATTTAAGTTTTAATGAGAATATAGTAGAGTTGTAAATTAATTTTATCCCTTTAAACCAGAGAAAAGAAAATTTCTAGTAGCTTTTAACAATTAACAATTTAGTCTAATTAAAATAGAGATAGTAAAAGAATATAGTAAAATGAATATAGTAAAGGAAAAAATATGGGAAAGAGGTAGAGAATGAAAATTTCCTAGTGTCTATACTAGTTATCCTATAACTACCTATGACTACCTATAATTACTACCTAAAACTGCCTATATCTACCTATAACTGCCTATAACTGCCATTAGAAAAAGTCCAGCTGATCACCCTTTAGCTCAGCTCACCAGGCAGAATATATATATATATATATATATATATATATATATA
>NW_025396985.1:0-1446 GCF_016433145.1 Gracilinanus agilis | reverse complement strand
TTTCCTTCTATTTTTTCAGTCTTTTGACTTTGTTTTATTTGTTCTTGTTGTCTTGAGAGATCATTAGCTTCTAATTGCTCAATTTTAGCCTTTAGGGACTGGTTTTCCTTTTCAATCTGGTCATTTCTGGTGTTCAATTTGCTTATCAGTTCATTTGATTTCTGAGCCTCACTTTCCAATTGCAAAATTCTGCCTTTTAAAATGTTATTTTCTTGCCTTATTTCCTTTTGAGCTATTTCCCATTTCTCTAACCAAATCTTTTCCAACTTTCTTGTCATCTCAGTTTTGAACTGTTCAAGAGCTTGTGACCAGTTTTTATTATTTTGGGAAGGTTCAGATGCTTGTTTGTTCTCCTCCTCTGTTTGCTCAGTTTTCTGGATTTTCTCTGTGTAAAAGTTGTAGAGTGTTAAAGATTTCTTTTTCTTGTTGTTAATCTTTCTCTTCTGAACTTCCTGATTCTGGGTAGCCATTGTTAGCCCAGCAGCTTCTCAGCTTTATCCTCACATTCAGGGTCTGTCTGCGGTCTTTTGGGTCCTGAGGTCTGAAGTCTGGTTTTTCTCAAGGTCAAGCCCCCTGGTGGACCCCCTTGCTTGGTCTTCTGCAGGAGGTTCCTTTACAAGTCTCAGGGCACTGCTTCCACAGTCGTATACCCATCTGCACTTGTTCCCCACTCAGGGTTTCAGAGCTTTAGCTCGTGCCTGTGTCTGCCTCTACCCGCGCCTCCGCCCGCGCCTCTGCCGGTGCCTGGGCTCTGTGTCCACGCTCAGAGTCTGTGTGCGTTCTTTAGCTTTTTGGGGTACTAAATCTTGCTCCTCTCAGGAACAGGCCCTGTAGCTGCCAATGTCTCTATGGGTGCCCCAAACTTGCTCTATTTCTTTTTAGCTGGCTTTGGTGTTATAGGTGGTGTGTGTTGAGGGGGTGGGGGGGTGGTTGTTCAGCTCGCGATTTAGTGAGAGCTGTTTCACCCCTTTATAGGATGGAAATGTCCAGATTCCACGTACCTTCCACACTGCACCCTGTTGTGGGGTCCCTCCGTTCGTCTGGACTTGTTTTTATGTCCCCTTGAGGAGTCCTGTATGTTTTGGTCAGGAGAGGTTAAGAGCTGCTTTTTACTCTGCCGCCATCTTAACCCGGAACCTAAAATATTTTTGAACAAATAAAACAATACAGTTAAAATGAGACAGGAAATGGGTAACTCAGAAAGAAAAACTTTGCAACAAGTTTCTCTGATAAAGGCCTCACATTTGATAAATGGTCAAAGAATATGAACAGGCAGTTTACAAAGAAATAAATCCAACATATCAATAGGCATATACAAAAAAATTGACAAATCGTAATACTTAGAAAAATACAAATTAAAACAGCTTTAAAGTTCTACTTAACAAACATCAGGTTGGCAAAAAATGGCAAATGTTAGTAGGGTTGTGGGAAAATAGGAACATCGAT
>NW_025396984.1:0-1701 GCF_016433145.1 Gracilinanus agilis | reverse complement strand
TTTTCATATAATTGCTGTGTTTGTTTTGGTAGATAGATTCCTAAGTATTTTATATTGTCTAGGGTGATTTTAAATGGTGTTTCTCTTTCTACTTCCCAATCATATCTTAATAGACCCATGTGATCAAGCAATTGTTTTCCTTCTGTGTTTCTACTCCCACAGTTCTTTCTCTGTATGTGGGTAGTGTTCTTTCTCTTAAGTCCCTCAGAATTGTCCTGGGTCATTGTGTTGCTGCTAGTAGTCTATTACATTCAATTGTGCCACAGTGTATCTGTCTCTGTGTACGATGTTCTGCATCAATTCCTGGAAGTCATTTCAGTTCACATGGAATTCCTCCAGCTCATTATTCCTTTCAGCACAATAGTATTTCATCACCAACAGATACCACAGTTTTTTCAGCTATTCCCCAGTTGAAGGACATCCCCTCATTTTCCCATTTCCCAATTTTTGCCACCACAAAAAGTGCGGTTATAATTATTTTTGTACAAGTCTTTTCCCTTATTATCCCTATGTACCTTTTATTATTCCTTATTATATATCCCTTTAGGGTCAATTTTTATTCTCTTAGTTGGTATAATGGATAAAGTGTTGGAGTTAAGAGTCAGGAAGACCTGAATTCAAATTCTGCTTCAGGATCTTACTAGTTGTATAAGCTGAGATAATCTTAGTATGGGGACAATAATAGCACCTATCTCCCTGGGTTAGTGTGACAATTGGGTGCAATAATATATGCAAAGCACTTTTTAAACTCAAGAGCAATTTGAATGATAGCAATTATATTATTAGTATTATTATTGTTAAAAAACTACTTTTTTTCTTTTTTTAAACCCTTACCTTCTGTCTTGGAATCACTACTGTGTATCGGTTCCAAGGCAGAAGAGTGGTAAGGGCTACGTAGTGGGGGTCAAGTGACTTGCCCAGGGTCACCCAGCTGGGAAGTGTCTGAGGCCAGATCTGAACCTAAGACCTTCCATTTCTAAGCCTGGCTCACAATCTACTGAGATACCCAGCTGCCCCCTACCCAACTACTTCTTAAAGGGATCACTTTAGTTTTATAATAGAAAGTTGTTTAATTTGAACCTCTACAGTGATTCTTCATGTTTAACAAAATACATAGTCTAGAATATATGCTTCATTATTTTGAATATTAATTGTGATGGTTTGTATCTCCATTTACAGATTTAAAATTTTCACTGCCCTCAGTTAATTGGAAAAGATTTCTCTTTTCAGCTTGGGCCCACATTTCTCAATAGCCTTTTTTAAACACAAATGCTTGCCACGTGCTCTTGTTTCTAAGCCACTGTGGCTTATTCGTTACTTCTCCCTTGCTTAACACCCTTTACCTGGATTGACTCTTTTCATCTGTCAGAAGGCCCCGTGGCTGGCTTTCTGTGTTGTCTTCCATTCCCTGGCCTTCTCGTCCCTGATTTATGGCTGATACAGGACTCGGGAAAGATAGGGCAGACCCATATTAAATACATATTCCAGGGACCACGTTTGTTTTTATAGGAATTTCATGGTATATGGCTTGAAAAATCTCTCCACTAAAAACATTTATTTTCTTAAACTGGCTGGATGCCAGCTACCTTCCTTTCTCCAGATATCCTCTTCTCCCCTGGAGAAATTCATCCTGGGTTCAATAGGGCTCATTGCTCATTGCTGGAAGCCAGCATTGTAAACATTTCATATTAATGTATGTCT
>NW_025396983.1:0-3257 GCF_016433145.1 Gracilinanus agilis | reverse complement strand
GGGGGGGGAGCGGGGGGTGAAGGGGAAAGTAGGAGCATGAATCATGTAACCATGTTAAAAATGAATATTAATAAATGTTTAAAAAATTTAAAAAAAAACATATTTATGGCCCCCAGGTTAGCGTCTTTCTTAAATATGAGAATTTGCCAGCATTGCATCCAAAGCTCAAAATTTGAAACAAAATTTGGAGAAATAGTTTTTCTCATATGATTTATCACTTGTTTTTATGTGTATACAATTTGAGGTTTGGGTTTTAAAAGATTACTCTGTTACAAAAATGAATAATAGGGAAATAGGTTTTGAGTGATAATACATATAGAACCCAATAGAATGGCTTGTCAGCTCCAGGAAGGGAGGGAAAAAGGAAGGGAGACAACATGAATCATGTAACCATGGAAAAATATATTTAAAAAATAAAACTATATTTAAAAAAAGAAATAGTTTTTCCTTGATTGAAGGAAATTATTTTTTCTCTGCCTTCTTCATGGGCCCTACCTCTCATCAAACAAACAAAAAAGACAAAGAAAAAGAAAATAGAAAAAGACTCCAACAAAAAAGCCCATTAAAACTAAGTATCTTAACCCAAACAATAATGCTGCTGCTTCTTGCCCTGTATTTAGCAAGAATGCCAGTATTATGAAGAGAGGGAGGGAAAGAGGAAGCAGAGATCGATAGAAAATCCACAACGAACCTTTCAAAATTCTCTGCTCAAAAGCATTCTGAAATATTTTAATTCTAGCCCCATGGAGAGCTCTACATGAAAACATGCCATTACAATGCACTAGTTATATGTTTTTATACTGTAGCAGTGTGAGGCAACACCTTTGGCTTTAAATAAATACAAATTGTTTAAAAGTATACCCTGCGGTAGAATCATTTTGTTGAGAGCAGCATAGGAGCAGGGAAAGAAATGGATTCGAGTCAGAGGACCAGAACTCAAATCTCAGTTTTGTCACATACATAGAGAGAGACAATAAGGACTGTTTGTGGGACAAAATAAAGTATCAGGCAACAGTGACCTAGTGGCTGATACCTATGCACAAAAAAGGCAAGAATCAGGGCTTGGTAGTCAGAGAGCAATGACTTTGCTTCCTTAGTTCACCATTTGTTTTGGCCTCAGTTAATTTGCAAGCTAATCCATGAAGGATTTTTGAAACTTCTGATACTAATTTAGACAAGGTCTGGGGGGGGGGGGGGGAGGACTCTATCTCTACCCAAACCTGTTCACTCCTTTGTTCTCCATGCTCCACAACAAACTATATGGATTTCTTTCTCCTGGTAGTCTCACCTTGGAAGCTTCCTTTGGCACCATTTCTAGGAGACTTCTCACACTGGAAAATCCTTCTATCCCAGTATCCCTTTGCTCTGATTGGTCATTTTCTCTCAGATCCTCCATTTTAAGGAAGGGTCCTTAGGCCAGATAAATTCATTCCTTCATTCTTTTCTCTGCTCTCTACCACACTTCTCAGTTTCCCTGTATGTATTAACTTTCCTCAACTAAAACTTAAGCTCCTTGAGGATGTGGTATTATATGTAGTATAGGGGTATATGGATGTTCAAGAAGGAATAGCCCTTCTGGCATAAGGGCTTGCCAAACTCTTTTAAGGAATGACCATCCACACCATTGGTGTCCACCTGGCACTCAACTCTTACCTGTAACTCCAAAAAGCTAAAGCATGTATAGAAGCCACCCCCTGGTAAAATCATCTTGGCAGTTGGGCTAAACCAGGCTGAGGGTAACTGACAAAATCTGTTGGTAAGTTAGGGAGATGTCTACTCTAAGCATGTGAAGACTTCTCCAGTAGAATGGGAGATGAGAACAATTTGTTCCAATGGCATGAGAGTGGATGAAGAAGGTACTGTGGAGCACCTGGAGCTTGGTTAGATATCCAAGATGTCATGGTCATCCACTATGTCCCCAGTCATCCTGACTGTTGTCTTGCCACTGAACCTTGATGATTCTGGAAGAGAGAGAGAGGCTACTGACTTTGTGCTGCTCTGCCTCCCTTAAAACCAATTCAGACACAAATCAAGATATCACTCTATGGCGATGTGGTTGGCCCTCTTCCAAAACTAAAGGACAAACAACAAGCTCTTTGAGGGCAAGGACTCTCTTGCTTTTTAGCTTCTATTGGACCCACATACCATGCCTGCCATATAACAACCACTTAATAAATGCTTGTTGACTTAATTTGAACCAAACACTTGAGATCAAAAGAAATGAATTCATCTTAGCCTGAGGACTCTCTTCTTCTGCTGCTGCTTCTTTTTGTTGTTGTTGTTGTTACCTGGATGATAGCTGTGACTAAGGAGCCCTCAGATGATCCTTTTCCCACAGAGAGGTTCTAGGCATCATATCCCTATTGATGAAAACCAAGATGACTCTGAAGAGTAGCTCTCAGAACTAGATCTCAATTACTATCTAGTTGAACTACATTTTACAGACACCTACAGAGGCTAAGTGACTTGCTAAAGGTCACAACTGTGGGATTTAAAAACAGGTCCTCTCATTTCAGAACCAATGCCCAAGGTCATATAGGCTGAGAGGATGAGCAGAAACAGCATGGGGGCACACTCTCAGGGCTTCTGATTCCAAAACCAGCCTTTTTTTCAGGGCTGAAATTTGCTGATGTCTTAGAAATGATACCATTTAACCCGCCTTTCTTTTTTGGGAAGTAAGGGAGCTTTTTCTTTAAAGGTGGGAAAATGATCTGGCTTTTTGTCTTTGTTTCCTTTTTTAAACTTTGGAGCTCTGGTCTTGGTCCTATAGGCATTTGACATAAGCAATTATTAAATCACTTATGGTCAAGGAAGATCGTCCTAAAAATTAGAATTAATTCATGTATACTCCCTACATGTACACTCTCTTCTTTCTCATGATGTGTATGCTTTTGAGAGAGTATATCCCAGGCTTACAGGGAGAATATTTTATTGCAACTTTTCTTACTAGGTTATTTCATTAAGTGCCTTTTCTTTGAATGAATTATTTCTCTTGACTAGAAGGAAAAAAAAACAAATTGACAGATACTCATAAGTTATATGACGGAATAAGACCCCCAGAATATCTTAAGCCTAGAGAAACTATTCTCCAGATTTGTGTGAAGAGGTATCCCAGGTGCTACAGTTACTAGATATGTGGAAACTCACCACTTTTCAAGGCCTCAGTTAATGAGATGGTAAAGGAGGAGAGAGAGAGAGAGAGAGAGAGAGAGAGAGAGAGAGAGAGAGAGAGAGAGAGAGAGAGAGAGAGTTAGTTC
>NW_025396982.1:0-1505 GCF_016433145.1 Gracilinanus agilis | reverse complement strand
TCAGTTTCTTCATCTGTAAAATAGGAGGCGCTTATCAGGATGACCTTCATGATCCCTTCCAGCTTTAAACATTTAATTTTATGTGTCCTTCAAGACTCAAATGCTCTCTCATCCGCGAAGTCTACCCCAATTCCTCTTTACCCTCCACTGCCAAGGTGGAGACAATCACTTCCTTCTTTGAATGCCTCTTGTCCTCTGTATGGGCTGCCTCGTGTGATCAGGATTTATGGACCCATCCTGCTTCCCTGCTGTGCCCTCAGATGAGATGAGGTGAGAGAGAGAAGAGCAGAGCCTGTTGGATTTCTGTTTCCTCAGCAGCACAGCCATGCCTGGGGCTGTATCAGATGTTCGTGTTTGTTTACTATTGTGCAGCCCTCTTTGACTTTTCATGTCCCCATTTGGGGTTTTCTTGGCAAAGATTAGTGGTTTGCCATTTCCTTCTCCAGCTTCTTTTACATATGAGGAAACTGAGGCAAATAGGGTTCAGTGATTTGCTGAGGGTCTCACCACTAGTCTAGCCTTGGTGCTTTATGCGCTGTACCGCCTAGCTGCCCCCTAGGCTTGTTTTAGGGCCATAGATTTTGGTTCAGAAGAGACCTTAAAAACTATTCAATCCAAATCCTCATGTTAGAGAGGAGGAGACAGGGGTAGGAAAGGGAAATGACTTTGTCAAGGTCACTCAAGCTAATGACAGACGTGGGATCTGAAACCAGATTCTGACTCCAGTTTTGGTCAAATTCCCACCATCCCGTGTTGCTTCCCAAAGCTCTTCTCTGCCTCTTGGTTTATTGATGAATGAATGAATGAATGAATGAATGAATGGACTTGGAGGTGGGGAGTGGAGGTATCACTGGGTCATTTGGCCCAGGAGCCGCCTGATGGCAGGTGGTGGTCCGGCCCCTCTGAGGGTTCCCCAGTCCAGCCTTCTCCCTCCCCCTCCTCCCAAGCTGCAGGGCCATTGCAGAAGATGATGCCTTTGCAGTGGGGAAGGTGAGGAGCCCAGCGGGCCCCGAGGCGTCAGGTCTCTGTTTCTGTGTTCAGAGCCAATGCCAAGTGCTGGGGATGGCCATGCCCCTTCCTGGCCTGGAGGCTGGCAGGTTCCGTAAGAGCTTGGCTCCCCGCCAAGACAGTGATGGTTCTTCCAGCTAAGTCCTCCTTCTAGACAGCTTTGGCTCCCTGTAAGCCTTCTGACAGCTCCATTCACCCCGCAAAGAGGAGCAGCACTGAATGTGAGGCTGGAAAGAGACTGTGGAGATCATCTGTCCCAAAGCCTTCCCTGGATAGAAGGGAGGGAAATCAGAGGAGGAAAATGAGCTGCCCAAGGTCACACGACAATGTAGTGATGGGCCAGAGCAGACATCTCGCGGATGTCAAGACCCTGTTCTCTCCTCAGCTTCCACTTTGCTAGCCTGAGCTGGTATGACCAGGGCTCTCTGAGTGGGGTTTAAGGAGCAGCACTGGATTGGCTAAAGCTCTGCAGAGGAGGAGATTCCAGGGCATTGGTT
>NW_025396981.1:0-2576 GCF_016433145.1 Gracilinanus agilis | reverse complement strand
ACTGCCTCTAGTCAGGGTTCTAAACCCTCTCAACTGCCAGAAATTCTGCAGTTAGCCTTTTGCAGGGTTGTTTGCCCCTTTGTACTACAATATATGTTCTATATTCTATATAAAGTACTGTATATATTATACATATATTAAATATATATATATATATATACTATAAAAATGCCAGTGATGGTTTTGATGATAGAATTTAGAACTGGAAGGGACCCCAAAGATTCTTTCTGGCAAGTGGGGGAGAAATGTGCCCAAAGGAAATAAACAAAAATTCCCAACTCTAGGGAGCTTTGCAGTCTCCATGGCCTGAGGCAGATCCCATCTCTCCCATCTGCCTCTTCCTCCTTGTGAAATTGGAATTTCAATGGAAATCTGTTACCTTAAAAACTATGATCCCCAGTAAAAATTAAGATTCTCAGAACCCCACTCACTTCCTGCTGTTACATGCTGATATAGATAGGACATAAATTGGGTGGAATTCCTCATCTAGCTCTTTCCTTCCTGTGGCAGCTTTGGTGGAGTGGGCCGTTTTGAACAGGTAGATTAGCATGGGCATGTGGTTTTATTTTGTTAGATAATTACCTTTTTATTCCTTTACTTCTAGTGATTATTAATAAATCTTATAAAATGTAATATTTGGAGTTATTGTATATTATATATTGTATATGCATGTATACAATATATAGTATATTGTTTATTAATTTTAATTTTACATCCCTCAGCCCCTTCCAGCACATCCTCCACATGGCTACCTACTAATACAACGTGCCTGGGCGAAGGGCTGACCCTATCCCAGCCTCCATGTTGGCTCCTCCCCAGGCCCTGTCCCAGCTCCTCTTCAGGGCTTGCATTCTCTTGTCTCTTTACAAAGGAGCCTCTTGGCCAAACCTGTCCTCGGTGCTCCCCTCTCCTGCCTGCCTGCATTGACCCAAGCTGTGTTCAATGTCTCCGTCTTCACTCCCGCTCCAGAAATCTCACCTTCCTTTTAGGCTCCACTCAGGGGCCACTGCTTCCAAGATTTTCATCATTTCCATGCTAGATGTAGTGCAGAGAGAGGGGGTCATGACAGTCTTTTCAAGCTTTGGCTGAGTTCTGAAATCAGTTAGGAGTTTAGAATCTTGAAGGGGAGTTTCAGTTGGTTTGGGAATCTTGTGGAGAGAGAGTCAGACGAGCTGAGCTGCTTCCTTGCCTATCTGAAGAATTGAAATTTAGCCTAGTTTTGGAATATTTATTTAAGAATTGTTAGTTTAGATAAACCCGTTGTATCTCCATACCCTACCTTATTTCCTACCTTCCTTCCCTTACCTTAAATGTCTGTGGAGTGAATAAGGAGAGTAAGTCAGAGAGTAGTTCAAATCTGTGAGGGGTTTAACTATAATTTGGCAGTATTTTATCTAGAGAAGTTAGTTAGTCATCATTTTATTCCCTTTAGACATCAAGATCACCTTGAGAGCTGAGTTAAGGCAGGACCTTGCTCAAACTCCATCTCTGCCTCCCTTACCCAACCTGAGGTTTCTTTAAACAACTGTTAGAGCTTCCTCAATCCACTTTTCCTGACAAATCAACCTTATAAGACAATAAACGCTTTTGTGTTTCAACAGACCTGTTAGTTATTTTGTCAGTTAATTAGTAAGAGAGGGAAGAAGAGGGAAAGAACCAACATATACTCTGGGCTTGAAGGGAAGCCGAGGTATCCATCTTGAAGGAAGGTGTAACTTCAAAACAAGTCCCTTCCTGTGAAATTAAATAAAGCCTGTAGTTAATTTTAGTTCATTCTATTTCCCTCAGTTTGTCTTTAGTCTAAGTCCTAGTCTATAAACCTTGCTGTTCTTTGCCTGTTTTAGATTAATTTCTTCTCTCCCTGAAAATCTTTGTTACCTTTAGTGCTATACTCCCTGACTTCAGCCTATATTATATCCTGAATCTCCCTATTCCAGCCTACCTGCAATCCATATTACTTACCTAGCAAGTTCCTGACAACCTCTCTTCAAAATTCCTTTTACCACACACCTTTCCTCAAATTATCCCCCCAAAATCCAAGATTTCCATCATTTCCATGCTAGAACACGAGCTCCCGGAGGGCAGGCCCTTTTATTGTATTTTTATTTTTGGAGGCAAGGAGGAAAGCCCCCCCACCCTGTGCCTAGCAAGGCACGTGGCCCAGAGTTTGCCTTTAATAAAATTGTGTTTGTTAATTTGAACAATCCCAACCAAAAGGGATTTGCATTTATCTAGGGAGACAAAATGAACACAAAATAATTAGAAAAACAGCCTCCTAGAGATAGGAGGGAGTCAGCGGAAGGAGAGATTTCTTTAGGCTGCGGGGTTGAGGGAGGGCTTAGCCATAGGACCAGGGACTTGAGATGTCCTAGAAGGATGGTGGCATTTGGGTCAATGGTTATTACCTATTTCCATGAGGATTGGCTGGTGGGAGTGTTCCCTTCACCACTGTAGATCCCGGCCCCCTTGGGCATCTGAAAAGGGTCCTATGACTGATGTGAATTTTTAAAATTCCTAAATTATAGCTAATATTTATAATAATATAAATAGTATAATATTTATATATTTTATAATTA
>NW_025396980.1:0-1275 GCF_016433145.1 Gracilinanus agilis | reverse complement strand
TAGTCTTATGTTAATAAGACTAGTTAAAGTTAAGAAGACATTTTTAAAGCCTCAGGATTAGACTAAATAAAATATGCAGGAAGTTCTTTGATATATTTTGAAACTATTTCTAATTAGAATTGGCTTATTATTAGTAATATTATTATACTTATTTGTAACTTTTGAAACATACTGTTCCAGAAACAGATATATGATGGATGTTATACATCCTTGGCTAAGGGGTTGTCTTTGACCATGGGATCTTTAGCCTTGATTTGTGAAACATAACAAAAATAGGCAATTGTTTCCTAAGGCATTTGAGTTGAGAGAAGAGTTGTTTCCTTTGCCTGATCATTTATTTCAAAATCTTGGATATAAAGTGACAGTACTGTTTAAATTGCCCTGTGTATGCTTGCATTTTATTTAAAAATATTAACTAAGACAAGCCAATAAATCTATTTGAGAATAAGGAAATTTTATAGCACAGGTCTTTTATAAGGAATTCGTTTATGTGTACATTTGGACAGGATGGAAATGTTATCATGAATGGTAACTCCCATTCTGTGAAATATTTACTTGTTGTCAGGTGAGATTACTGCTTCTGGCATTTCGCATATTTGTCCTGATAAATGTTTGCAGCTCCTAAAGATGGAAAAATATGTCCTGAAATAAAATTTTTTTCTTTGAAAAAAAAATAAAAAGGACTAGACATATTTTTATATCATCTGATTGTCAAGACAGTCTTTGGGTAGTTTCTCTTATCTTCATTTTACAATTGAGAAAATTGAGGTAGACTGAGGTCAAGTGACTTGTTTAAGGTCACACAGCTAATTAATGTCTGAGGTTGGAATCAAACTCAAGTCTAGGTCCAGCACTCTGTCCACTGTGCCACCTATCTACATCTCCTACTTAAACCCACCACGTCTTCCTATTGTTCTTTTGACTTCCATGTATGTTTGAAGATTTTGAATGGGAAAAGATCATAGAATTCATTTAATCCAATTCATCTTCCAGATGAAGAAACTTTGTCCCAGGGAGTTTAAATAAAATTCTAAATCTTCAAGCTATTCCTGAAGCTTAGCCAATAACGGTGGAAGAAGTATCCCCATTGGTGTATTTATCTCCAGAAGGTTACAATTAAAATGCTCATGGTCCCTGGGAGTGGGAAGTAGGATTATAGGTCTTGGTGTGTCACCCTTGTCTTTCTCTAATGAGCACAGGTTAATTTGCAAAACTACTGGTTTTGGTTTTTGAGTAAAGGAAAAAAGTGGCTCCAAGAGAAGAAATGGCACTAAA
>NW_025396979.1:0-1290 GCF_016433145.1 Gracilinanus agilis | reverse complement strand
TCTAGATTTAGAGATGGAAAGGTCTCTAGTTTTAGGACTCCAGGAAGGGTCTAGATTTAGAAATGGCAAGGTCTCTAGATTTAGGACTCTAGGAAGGGTCTAGATTTACATATGGAAGGATCTCTAGGTTTAGGACTCCAGGAAGGGTCTAGATTTACATATGGAAGGGTCTCTAGGTTTAGGACTCTAGGAAGGGTCTAGATTTAGAGATGGAAGGGCCTCTAGGAAGGTTCTAGATTTAGAGATGGAAGGGTCTCTAGGCTTAGGACTCTAGGAAGGGTCTAGATTTAGAGATGGAAGGGTCTCTAGGTTAGGACTCCAGGAAGGGTCTAGATTTAGAATGTAAGGGTCTAGATTTAGAGAAGGAAGGGTCTCTAGGAAGGATCTAGATTTAGATATCGAAGGGTCTCTAGGTTTAGGACTCTAGGAAGGGTCGAGATTTAGAGATGGAAGGGTCTCTAGGTTTAAGACTCTAGGAAGGGTGTCTAGGAAAGGTCTAGATTTAGAGATGGAAGAGTCTCTAGATTTAGGACTCTAGGAAGGGTCCCTAGGAATGGTCTAGATTTAGAGATGGAAGGGTCTCTAGGTTAAGGACTCTAGGAAGGTTCTAGATTTAGAGATGGAAGGGTCTCTAGGTTTAGGACTCTAGGAAGGGTATAGATTTATAGATGGAAGGGTCTCTAGGTTTAGGACTGTAGGAAGCATCTAGATTTAGATATGGAAGGGTCTCTAGGTTTAGGACTCTAGGATGGGTCTCTAGGAAAAGTCTAGATTTAGAGATGAAAAGGTCTCTAGATTTAGGACTCCAGGAAGGATCTAGATTTAGAGATGGAAGGGTCTCTTAGAAGGGTCTAGATTTAGAGATGGAAGGGTCTCTAGGTTTAAGACTCCTGGAAGGGTCTTGATTTAGAGATGAAAGGGTCTCTAGGAAGGATCTAGATTTAGATATGGAATGGTCTCTAGGTTTAGGACTCTAGGAAGGGTCTAGGTTTAGAGATGGAAGGGTCTAGATTTAGATATGGAAGGGTCTCTAGGTTTAGGACTCGAGGAAGTGTCTAGATTTAGATATGGAAGGGTCTCTAGGTTTAGGACTCTAGGAAGGGTATAGATTTAGAGATGGAAGGGTCTCTAGGTTTAGGACTGTAGGAAGCATCTAGATTTAGATATGGAAGAGTCTCTAGGTTTAGGACTCTAGGAAGGGTCTCTATGAAAAGTCTAGATTTAGAGATGGAAAGGTCTCTAGATTTAGTACTCCAGGAAGCATCTAGATTTAGAGATGGAAGGGTCTCT
>NW_025396978.1:0-2422 GCF_016433145.1 Gracilinanus agilis | reverse complement strand
TCTCTCTCTCTCTCTCTCTCTCTCTCTCTCTCTCTCTCTCTCTCTCTGTCTCTCTCTCTCAAAGAGGAATAAAGTAGCCATCCTTGTGGCCTCTTCTCTTGCTTGCCACCTGGTAGACTCTCAAAGTCTTAGAGAGAGGTAGGCAAAATTCCAGAGAAATCGATCAATTCCTCCCTTCCAACTGCCTTTAGATAATCCATATGACATATATATCTTATGTGGGAAACACACATACATACCCTACCTATACATTATCTCTTTTGATCTTCACAAAAATGCTGAGAGATATTTAGCATATATATTATTATTTCCATCTTACACATGAAGAACTGAAGATCTGAAGAATTTAAGGATTCATTCAGCCAGCATAAGAAAGTAGGATTTGACCCAGTTATCACCTGACATCAAGTTCACTGCTTTTTCACTACCCCCACACCACCTCCTGATGCAGTCTATTCTACTTTTTAATTTGTTCTCTCTTGCATTAAGTAAAAAATCAGCTTTTCTGTAACTTCCATTATTATTCCTAGTAATTTGGGGTCAAAAAGAAAAAGTTTAAACTTTTTTTCTGGCATGGTATCCTGTCAAAAATTTGAAGAAACTCTCATGCCCCAATTACCTTTTTCTTCTCCAGATTAAGGAGGTCTCTAGTCCTTAAAACCGATGACACTTTGATGATTGGTTCCCAGTTCTGTTACCACCATGCTTCTCTTCCTCTGAACATACTCCACTTTTTTATATGCTTCTTTAAATGTGGTACTCAGACATACCTGAAAGAAAATATCCTAGATGACAATGGAAGAGAAAGAGTAATTATCTTCTTCATTCATTAGTTTAGGCATCTATGAATGTAGCATAGGTGAACTTTTGCCTTTTTGGCTATATACAGCTGACTCATGTGCAGTCAGAAGTCAACTAGAACTCCCATGTCTAATTTTATATGAATTGTTGTCCAGCTGTGCCTTTTTCCATTCTGGACACGTTGGGTAAGATTTTACATTTGCCTTTATTAAATTTCATCTTATTGAATTTGGCCCATTGTTCTAGACCAGGATTTAGCAGACATTTTCTGTTAAGGACCAGAGAGTAAATTTTAGGCTTTTGCAGGCCAAGAGGCACAACTGAGGATATTATATAGGTATTTACCTAAAGAGAGAAAGCAAATTTCCATAGATTTTTAAATGAAAATAAAAATCTATTAATAAAGTAAAATATAAAAATAAACTATAAAAATAAAAAGGAATCCTTTAAAAATATATAGAATTCTATTAGTGGGAAAACTCTCTTTTGGAGAAGAATCACATTTCACCAAATTTAGGTTTGGTTAGTGCTCCCTATCCTCAAAATAAATTGCAAATGTACATCTCTCAAAGTTGATCTATAAAGATTTTACAGATGTTATCTTTGAAAATATATTTAACATAGATAAGTATTGCCAAATACTAATAACAATTCATGAGCATACGATTTTTGAGGCAATAGTCTTAAACATATTTATTTTCTCTGGACCTATTCCTTTAGCTGTTGCATTAAAACATGATTTAATTAACTCACTTTTGGTAAACAACTTTCTTTGCCTGGCTATCAAATGAAGCACTTAGAAACTTATTTTAGTTATAGCCTCATTTTCTTTTTTCTTTTTTCCTCTTTTGTCAAGAGATATTCTGTTAAGAGATATTTCATTTAATATTTTATTATTTTTCTGACTTGCTTTCTTATGGGTTGGAAATATTGTGATGAGTATTTAATCTGGAAATGTAGATGCATAAACCCTGTTTACAGGGTTAGAAAACTTTTCCCCAATTTGAGTACCCAGAGGGCAAATTCAAACGGTCAGTGAGCCCCCAGAATACCAGAGAGAGTTAAGGGAAAAAGTGTTTGCTTTGGGCAGCTGAACAGAGGGGTGGGGTATGCAAAAAATGTCCTGGGGTGCTGGGAAGAGGGGAAAAAGAGCAGCTCTCCAGAGTGCTGCCTGTGCACCCATGCCACAGCTTCATCAGTGAGGTCTTAGTGCCGTTTTATAATAAACACAAGGCTTTGCCATGTAACTCATTTGCAAAATAATCCACACTACATTGTGTTTTAATAGCAAGATCTGAAATTTACTTTTCTCTTTTTGCTTTAATATGATAACCATACTCTTGATTATATTTTTTAACATATCATGGTATGGTGATTAATACACATGGCACTTGAAACACTATCATGAAGTGCCATAGACATATTGCTCTCAAGTTGTATTACAAAGTGGTAGTCATCAAAATAACATGGTGCTGACTAAGAAATAGAGTGGCAGGGGCAGCTGGGTAGCTCAGTGGAGTGAGAGTCAGGCCTAGAGCTGGGAGGTCCTAGGTTCAAACCCGGCCTCAGCCATTTCCCAGCTGTGTGACCCTGGGCAAGTCACTTGACTGTCTCTTATACA
>NW_025396977.1:0-1941 GCF_016433145.1 Gracilinanus agilis | reverse complement strand
CTCTCTCTCTCTCTCTCTCTCTCTCTCTCTCTCTCTCTCTCCCCTTGCCTGTCTTTCAGTCTGTCTGAATCTGACATTTTCTCTCTCCCTCCTCTTGCAGGTTTATTAAACTGGGGTTCATGGATAGATTCAAGGGGTTCTGTGATCGTACATAGGAAACAAAATGACATCTCACTTCAGTGCAGCTGGTTTCCTTCATTTTTGTTATTTATATAATGAATATGTAATGAACCCCTGAGAAGGGGTCCATTTGTGTCACCAGAGTGACTGCCCAGGGGGATCAGGACACAAAACAAGTTGAGAGCCCCTGTTCTAAAGTCTCTTGCAGTTGACTGGCTATGAGAGTGATCAGTCCATCAATTAGCATTTATTGAGAACCAGGTGCTGGGTGAGGACCTGGGCATAGAAAGACAAAAAAGAGGGGCCGCTTCTCAAAGGATGACCTTCTACGGAGTGCTAATTTATTATACATCTAAGAATTTACAGATTTTATTCCAAAATGAATCAAGCTAATGGATGGAGATCCAATAGAGTCAAATTACTACTGCCACTCTAGCGGACGCCTCCCCTCATGCCTGGATGGAGCTTTCATAGAACCCAGAGGCCAAGAACCCTGGGAGGAGCAGAGCTCTTCAGAGACTGCTCACGGGGGAAGCCACCTCTGTGGGTGAAGGGGCCCGCTAAGTTCCCCAAAACTTACCGCAGCAAGCAAGTCAGTCTAGGTGAGGCAAGAAGGCGAGACAAGAGATGGCCAATCCCAGGTAAGTCAGAGCACCAGCCGGTGGATCAACAGCTCCATTTCCTACTAAGTGGCCCCAACCTGCAGGAGTTGCAGCCAGCCCCCTCTCCCCAGCAGCCACAGCAGGTTCTCACCTCCAGCGTCCTTGGCACGTCAAATGGTGCAACATCTGAAGAGAGGATTTTTATCAGCAGGATGGACAAAGGCGTACCATCTGCCTTGCTACCACGCTCTAAAAGCCCTGGGGCTTTCCCACTCGCCATCCCACCGTCCTGGTATGCCCTCCTTCCTCACCTCCTCATATCTGCCTCACGGAGCCTCTTCCCTTAAGAGGCAGTTCAGGCACCATTTTCTTTTCTTTTTTAAACCCTTATTTTCTGTCTCAGTATGGATTCTAAGACAGAAGAGGGGCAAGGGCTAGGCAATGGGGGTTAAGTGACTCACCCAGAGTTCCAGGGCTCGAGTGTGTCTGAGATGCTGTTTGAATCAAGACTTTCCTGATCCTCCAACGGCTTCCCTATCCCCAAACTCTCTTGTATTCATTCAACTGCTTGGAATATATTTGTATTTATTCATTTTCTATTTCTGCTGGATTTCTTCATTTATTTGTGGGGCTCCAGTAGAGTCAAATTACTGCCACCACTCTAGTGGTCGCCTTCCCTCATGCGGAGTCTCCCCATTTAAAATATAAGCTCACGGAAAGTAGGGGGTGTTTCATACACAGCCCATTGTTTCATAAACATTTATTGACTGATTGACAAATGGATGGATCGCAAGAAACCTCAGGAGTAGAAAATACAGGAACAGGACCCTCTCTGCTAACATTTACAAAATGATCAGTCAGTCTTCAATGAATACCTCCAGGGTGGTCAACTCACTAGCTCATTGCACTTTTAGACAACCGATGCCAGGATGTTTCCCTTTAAATTAAGCCTCAGTTTGGCTTGCTGAAATTCCTTCCCATGCTCCTGGTTCTGCCCTCTGGTACCAAGTAGAAAATGTCTCGTTGGTGTAGTGGATAGAGTGCTGGGCTTGGAGTCAAGAAGACTTGAGTTCAAATTTCACCACAAACAATTTACTAGTGGTATGACCCTGAGCAAATTACTCAACCTCCATCTGCCTCAGTTTCTTCATTTATAAAATGAGCATCATTTTATAATTTTATATTATTTTTATATTATTATAATTATATATTATATATA
>NW_025396976.1:0-1219 GCF_016433145.1 Gracilinanus agilis | reverse complement strand
TATATATATATATATATATATATATATATATATAAAACTATATCTTATTTCTACTTATCAGTTCATTCTTTGAGGTGGACATACGTTAGTCATTCTTTAAACAATATTTCTATTGCCGCACATAATGTTCTCTTGGTTCTACTCTATTAATTCTTGTAAGAGATAAAATTCTTTCATTTTATAATTGAATAAAAGTGTCAGGATGTAAGAGATTCACTGAAAGCATCATTCAGATGACTGTGGTAGCAAACAAGATGACATCCTGTTTCTATACTATTTTTATGTCCTGCACTAGTCTCTATATTCTGAAAGCCTCATTGAACATAGTTTGAAGATGATAATGATTATTCAACATGGTATCATTAATTATATTAAATACTGATGAATAGGTTATGGCTAGATTAATAAGGGCAGTGCTTTTGTCTATGCTAATTATCTGTTTCCAATGCAGTTTATTTTAACTAGAATTCTCAAAGATATTTTGGGTTCTCCATTTGTAATACAAAGATTTGTTTTGCATTCACTTATGAAAAATAGTAAGCTTCAGGTGTATAATTTTGGTTACTAGATGATGTCTTTCTGGATATTTTATAGATGCTATTTAAAAAATAATAATGTGATTTCTCACAAAATTCAACTTTTTATCTATTTGGGGGGGTGGGAGCATGGAAGGGAAAAGGCAAAATAGAATGTCATCTATCGGGGGGGGGGTGTATAATGGCGATGTTGTATGCCTCGTCCTCACAATGGTACTTGTGAATGTCTGAACCCTTGTTGAATTGTGGTCAGGCAGTGTCAGATATTGTTTAGCACCCTGCATAGAGTGATGTACTCATTCCTAAGAACTACTGAAAATGTGAAAAAATCCACTGGAAAGAACCAGAAGCTTTTAGCCAATAAATACTCCCCCGAGTTTCACTACTTACTGGACTATGTGATTCCAGGATCTGAGTACAGGCTGACTTTGTCATGGTTTCCGATGTGCTCAGCTCTTCCAACAGCAAACCCTGAACAGTGCTGAGAGTGGTGTAAACCTCCTGTGTCTTCCATTTCTTTGTCACTTTGTGGAGTTGAACAGAGGTCACATACTCCCCAAGTTTGTCCTCCTGAGCCTTTAGCTGACAAACTCTTTCCAGCAACAGCTCCCTGTGGACCTGAATAAGTCCGATAAAAAAGAGAGAGAGAGAGAGAAAAAGAGAGAGAGAGAGAGAGAGAGAGA
>NW_025396974.1:0-7483 GCF_016433145.1 Gracilinanus agilis | reverse complement strand
TATATATATATATATATATAAATGCTGATTTTTTTTAATGTGGATTTACTTTGTATCCTGCAACTTTACTAAAGTTTTCAGTATTTCAACTAGTTTTTTAGTTGATTCTCTAGGATTCTTTAAGCATATCATCATGTCATCTACAAGAATGATAGGTTAGTTTTCCTACTTTAATTACTTCAATTTCTTTTTCTTTTCTTATTGCTAAAGCTAGCATTCCTAACACAGTATTAAATAATAGTGGTGATAATGGGCATCCTTGCTTCATTCCTGATCTTACTGGGAAGGCTTTTATCTTATCCCTTTTGCAGATGATACTTGTTGATGGTTTTAGATAGATACTACTTATCATTTTAAGGAATGAACCATTTATTTCTATGCTTTCTAATGTTTTTTTTTTAAACCCTTGTACTTTGATGTATTGTCTCATAGGTGGAAGATTGGTAAGGGTGGGCAATGGGGGTCAAGTGACTTGCCCAGGGTCACACAGCTGGGAAGTGGCTGAGGCCGGGTTTGAACCTAGGACCTCCTGTCTCTAGGCCTGACTCTCACTCCACTGAGCTACCCAGCTGCCCCCTTTCTAATGTTTTTAATAGGAATGGATGTTGTATTTTGTGGAAGGCTTTTTTCTGCATCTTTTGAATAATCATGTGATTTCTCTTAGTTTGGTTATTGATATGATCAATTACAATGATAGTTTTCCTAATATTAAACCAACTCTGCATTCCTGGTATAAATCCTCTCACGTCATAGTGAATGATCTTCGTTATATATTGCTGTAGTCTCGTTGCTAATATTTTATTTTTAAAATTTTTGCCTATATCTATTAATGAAATTAGCTTATAATTTTCTTTCTCTGTTTTTGCTCTTCCTAATACCTCTTACTTAATGTCATTTCCACAGATCAAATTATATTAGTTTCTGATGCTGAATCATTTGACAGTGCCAAAGACTTATTGATCTTTACTGGATCTTCAATATATGAGTCTGGAATAGCAATGGAAGGAACAGTTGTCAGGCTGCATCTGCGTAGGGGGTGCTTCCCTGGGCTTTGGACACTGGGTTGGAAACATTGCTATTCCAAAAGCTTATGGGTTCAGCATTCTGGGCTGCCTCTATCAAGGTCTGAGAGAGATGGTGGTCAAGGTGGTAGCAGTTTGACCCACCTGGCACATGCCATCTTCCATGTTCCCTCAGGGTGCCTTGCTACTCCATCTAGGCTGGTTTTGCTGCCCTGTAAGTGGCAGTTGACTGGCAGTTGGTGTGGATGACTGACCTCTTCTCCACAAGTGCTGCTTCCCTAGATAATATCTGTGACAGCTGGGCTGGAAGTGAGACCAGTAACTTGGGGGGAAATCCTGAAGGAATGTTCCAATGGGAATTCTAAAGCTTTTTAGAAAGGGCATTCACCCTGATCATCTTCTCATCCTCCCTGCTTCTCTACACCTGGACCAGCACTTCCATAGTGGACTTCCAGAAAATATGTCCCCTAGTTCCTGAAAGTGGTAATCCATTCAACTCTGGAACTTCTGCTTTGAGACTGGGCTGTCTTGATTGGTAGGTACTGTTATGTAGAGATGGATGCATGGAATCCCTGCAAAATACAGGGACAGCCTCACCCAGAATTCCAGGGGACCCCCCCCCTGGAGAACTTTGGGTGAGGTGGCAGTTGAGAAGGGTTGAGGCAGTTGCTTTGTGGGGGTTGAGGTGAGCAGACTCACTGCTTATTGCTCTTGACTTGGGGGTTCACCTGAGTGGCCATTGTGGCATAAGCCAGTGTGGTTTCTACTCAGGGGTTAGCCTGTTTGTTAGAATTAATCCTTATCAATATCAATATAATAATTATTTAGTGATTTAGTGATTAGATATATAAATTATCTAACAAGAGAGCCAGTTCAGTTAGGTGCCTTCACCCCCTCCTGTGGGGGGGAAGGGCAGCTTCAACCTAATAGATCAGGGTCACCTTTTCTTATCCAAATACCTTCATTAACTCCTCTAGTTTTCCTTTTTACTTCTTAATATAAGCTTTACCTTCAAAATCTGTGCCTGGAAATTATTTGGGGGAATATTCACAACTCAAGTCTGGTCATCTAGTTTGAATCCTGTCAGCTACCAGTTTTAAGAAGATCATTTATCTCAGTCCTTAACAGTTAGATAGCTAGCTTCTACTTATTCCTCTATCAGACCTGTGAGGAATATAAAGAATAGAAAGGGAACATCATTGGGGTTCAGCCATAACAGAAACTTACCAGAAGACTCTTAGTCAGTCTCCATTTTCTAACTGAAGCATCAACTGCTTAGGGGGGAGGGGTTTGAGATCCAGGAGTGTCTAACCCCCTCCTTTCTCAATGAAGTCTGTCAATCAGTGTCTGTGACCTGAAGGTTTACTGGCCCTGACACATTTATCTGCTTCTCCAAATTATCTGTTATTATCATCATAACAGATACAAACTCAATTAGTCTACCATATAGAGCTAACTGCAGACCACCATTTTAGACTGTGTTTCACCTTGAATTCAGTCATCACAGCTTATCTTCTCATCTACCCTGTCACTTCCTATTTTCCCCATCCCTGATGCCTTTCACTTGGTCTGGGCTTAGTCATCAAATAAATCCTATAATAATATCATTGTTCCTAGGAAGGAACTGTCAATCAATGGTCCTATGGATCAATTCAACATCCAAACTCAGGCATTCCTTTCCCTGGACACCTCTCCCAAATGTGTGTTGCCTCTCTCAATTAGAATATATCTCCTTGAGGGCAGAGATCATTTTGCTTCTTCATTTATATCCCTAGCTCTTAGTGTAAATCCTAGCACATCTCAAGTGCTTAATAAATATCTTTTTCTTTCATTCATAGACCAGAGAGACTCTGATGAGACCACTGCCTTGGTGGATCAAGAAGGTACAACTCTGATATTACACGGTCTTGCTGGGAAAATATATATCAGCGATATATCATCCTGCTGTAAACTTGAGGAAGGTAGTGTTTGAGCCATAGAACCCAGGGAAGTGAGGAAAAAGGACCATAAAGGAAACAGGGGTCCAATTTATTTAGAATTTCCTATGCACGCGACCTAGTGCTAGGAGTTAAAAGCACTGTTAGAGAGAGTTGATACAGGAAGTTTTTAACCAAGATGAACTTTTGGACTTCTTGATTGCATTTTCTTAGAAAGGGAAGAATATATCTACCAATACACTGTTGAAAACACTAAGTTTGTCTGATTAAGTTTCCAGGACTGAGTCTACGCAAGAAAATTTTGTTGGTTTAAGCTGTCCTATGGCCTCTCTTAGAGGATCTGTTTAATTGTTAGAGACTGACCCCATGATAAATTTTTGACAGAAGAACCTCAAAAGAGAGTCAATAGATTTCTTTTCCTCTATTTTTCCTCTGAGGAGTTCTAGAGAGCACAATGGGGGACACCTAGAAGTCACTAATAGTAGCTTTGAAGAAGCACATGGCAAGGCAGACATGTGTTTGACTAAGTAGCCTGAAAAGGAAGTTCCCAGACCATGTTGTTTCTGGACACTTGCCTTCTAGTTGTAGAAGGGGGGAATTTCCCAGACACTCTAAATCAGGAATCTGTCCTTCTCGGGGAAGGGAGATTTCCTGGGCAACACCAGCCTTAGAGGCTGTCTTTGAAGTAAACCCAAGTATAAGAAGATTGGCAGAATCTAGCCTTCTAGACAGAGAAAAGGGAGACTTAGAGGCGGAAGAGGATCAGATCATAAATCTGACTGCTGGAACTGAGTAGAATGGTGGCAGGGACCAAAAGTCACAATATAGAGGACCAAGGGACCTGGAATTTGCACTCAGCTATTAGAGTTAGCAGTGCAGACAGTGTACATCAGCTGGAAAGTAGAGTGACCCAACAGCTCCAAATTTTCCTTCTAGAGGAATTGAGGACTATTAGACACAGAGAAAATTTACAAAGAAAGCAAGGATGGCACAAGAAAGGCACAGACTCAGAAAATGAGTCTGGGGAGCTGGGAGAAGGATACTGCATCCTCTCCTGTAGGAAGAAGGACACACCTAAATGTTGGAGGGCAATCCCACTAGGAGTCTTAAATTCATTTTCTTTAGTCTAAACCACAGGCTGAAGCTTCAGGTATGGCGGAGTTTAGGACCCTGGTGGAAAATAATTCTTTTGACTGTTTATGAGCTACTATGAATGGCTTAATGTGTGTTCTTCTTTCATTTATAGGCTCCTGAATTCTTTGTATTTTCTGCATTCTGCACATCTTACCAAGGGACAAAACAAAGACTGTCCTTTACCTGATAAATGCATTTACTACTTTAGTTCTGGTAAGGGACCTTGGGATCCTTATACACACCCTTGGTGAACCTAAAATGGGTAGTATTCAGGGACTGCCCAGAGTAAACTCTGGGTGGGGGCATAGCAAGCCAAAAAGAGAATGTTTGGGCCACTCCCCAAGATCAGACCGAGTCTGTTTAAAATCCAGAAAAGGTTGGGGCTGGAGGGAAGGTTTCAAGAGGGGACACAACTATAAATATTACTTAGACTCTGATCTTAAGAAGCATTGTATTGGAAGGGACTACAAATCATGGGACCTGGGTTTAAACAGTGACATTTCTCTTTACAGCCTGGTGATCTTGCCATGAGACATTTAAGCTCTTACAATCTATTCCCTCACCTTTAAGATGTGGAGAAGACTTGGCATGTAGTAGCAGACAGAGGGTTGACTTTGGAGTCAGGAGGAGCCTGTTTCATGTCCAGTCTTGGACTGGCTAAGACAGTTAACCTTTTGGTAACCCTCTAAAAGACAGTAAGTAGGTGAGATGCAGAACTGCATCAATGGGAAAGGTTTCCATGCTGGAAATTCCCAATTACAATAAAATCACAAGTCCTGGCCAAAACAAACAAACAAATAAAAACAAGAAAAAGAAGGGATTAGACTAGATTAGATGATTGCTGAAGTCCCTTCCAGATTTAAAAACTATGATTTGGAAGACATAAATGCCACATATGTCACTAAGGAGAGGTGAAGATGGACTTCAAAGTAAGATAGGATTTGAAAAGGATGATCAGAGCTGATCCCCCAAATAGAATTTAAGTTCTTTGAGCCCAGGGACTATTTTCCATTTTGAATGGGTATCTCTAGCTCCTTGTAGAGTACCTTGCACTTTGCAGATACTAAGTAAATGCTTGTTGAATCATTTTATAGGTGAAGAAACCCAGAGAGAACTTAAGTGACTTGCTTGCCCCAAGTCATACAATCAGTGAAGTGAGTAGCTTATAGTTCTAGGGATGGAGGCAGGCTGATCTGTGCCCCAAACCTGATTTTAAAATATCCCTTACTTACCCCCAGCCTGGCATTACTGAACCCTTTGAGAACCAAAGACAAGAAGTATGTGTGTGTGTGTGTGTGTGTGTGTGTGTGTGTGTGTGAGCTCGTGCACACATGTGTAGCTTTATAAAGAGATGATATAACCTCTTACTCCATGACGGAGTGGCCACCTGTTCCTTTCGTGGGGGTGGGGTGGTGGTGACAGTGTCTATTGCTGAGTAAGGGTCATTACTCAGGGTTTCTAAATGTACTTTGATGGTGAATCACCCCAACTTTCCCAGCACCCCACTCCCCATTGTCATACCTGGGAACACCTAGAACATTTCTTCCTTCCCATCACTGCCATCTGTCCTTTGCACCAAAAGGAAAACTGAATTGGAGAGGGAGTCTTATGAACACCCATGAAGGACCACCAATTAGAGCTGTCCTCCAGATTTTCTAACATTGCCCTTACCCCCACCGTTCATAGAGCTCTATCCTATCAGATTATGCCCAAGTCTCCAAACTCCCCTCCCTTAATCCTCATTATGGATGAAGGCTGGGTGGGAGGCAAAAGAAGTCAAAATCATGATAGAAGAAGAGATGATTTTTTTCCAAGGGAAAAGGGCTCCTTGAGTTTGGGGGCCTTGGGATCCCTTGAGGATAAAGAAAGGGTGGGGGGAGGACACCCTGGAAGGCCCTCGCTGGGGTGTAGAGGTCTTAAGGGATCCCATCCTCCAAACCGGACTGGCGGTGATTTCAGAGAGGCAGAGGTCCATTCTATAAATGGTGAAGCTGACAACAAAAAGGAGGGAGGGAGGGGAATGGTGAGGATGGCCCACGGCCCTGGTGCTGACGCTGTGTTAGTCACCAACAGACATCACGTCCAAGGGATTCAGACTGAATACCCTTTTACCCTCTGGCACAAAATCCCAGTTCCTTCCTCCAGCTCATTCTATATAGTCCTAGAATTTAAAGTTGGAAGTGGCCTTAGAGATTATCTAGTGACCCAGGGGATCTTCATTCACCTAGATCCTTTGAGAACTAAATTTCAGTGGAATTGGTTTCCTTTATAATCCCATGTATCTTGTTTTACGTATTTAAAAATATGATTTTAAGAAGGGGTCCATAGGCTTCTCCAGACTGCCAAGGGGGTCCATGACACAAAAAGGACTAAGAACCTCTGCTCTAGTCCAACCATTTCATTTTGCGGATGGATAAGCAAAGGCTAAGCGAGGTTACTTGCTCCAAGTCTCACGGCTAAGTGCCAGAGAATTCAAGTGGACAACCAACTCCAAATCCCGGGTTCTTCCTGCTACACCCCACCACTCTCTCCTTTCCCTGGAAGGAAAGCTCCTTCTCCCTGTTCTGAATACTCAGGGTTCCCTTACCCCCCTTCTCCAATTCTGAGGCAGGATTCCCAGAAGGAAAGAAAAGTTGCCCCAGGGGGGGAAAAACACATTTCTTCAGAAAAGAGAGAGCCTTATAAGGTGGGGGTGGAGGGGGGGTTCCACAGAAAGGTCCCTCCCTATCCCATCTCCCAGGGTGCTGAAAGTTTCCAGGCAGCCTGGGGTGGGGGACTCAAAGCTCAGAAACTGAATTAGCCTTAAAGGGCTGGGCCTTGGTTTGACTTGATTACTCCTTTGTTCCCCCCTTCCATCCCCCTCTCCAAAATGCTGCTCCACAGGTACCTAGAAATTTCTGGCATTGATGGGGGCCAGCCAAGGCAGGGTCTCAGCCCCCTCCTCCCATGGTTTGAAGAATGAATGAGAGGAGGAAAGGGACTGAAAGAGAATCGGAAGAAAACACAGAGAAAACAAGGACAGAGAGGGATATGAATCCAGTTACAAAGGCACAGGCTAGAAGAGCCCAGGAAATGTATTGAATTCTAGGTGCTTAATAAACGTGGGGACGTTTAAATTGACAGTGTTTATCTCTGAGCTCGACTTGGTCTCTCACTATGAATTGACGTCTGTCTCTGGAACAGTCTCTGAGAGAGACAAATAGACACAGACAGAAACTCGGTATAGACGGCCAGGCATGGGCAGTGCATGTTGGGGGATGGTGACCTGTCTCCGACTGTCCCTGTCCCCGCAGGCCCTGCTCCTGGTCGTCCCCAGGAATTCTTAGTTGGTTATTCTTCCACATTCCCCCCACCCCAACCCCCCTTCTGGGCTAAGGATGACTATAGCGG
>NW_025396973.1:0-2813 GCF_016433145.1 Gracilinanus agilis | reverse complement strand
GATTTATTACAGTTAGAGAGAAAGAGAGAATATCTCCCACTTATGGTAAATGGAATATATATATATATATATATATATATATATATATATATATTCATGAAAGCAGAACGGGGCAAGAGGGGATTAGGAAATAGTTAGAATTCTGGTTTGCCTGGAATAATATGTAAAATATGAGTGTGAAGAGTAGGAAATGAAGAGTGTGTTGATAAATATTTAACAACTTTCTGGGAAAAGTATACAAATGACACTCTTTATGTTTAATTTGCCTTATTAACATTTCTTCCATCACTTTCTTAGATAATCAGCAAAACAAAAAAATAATCCTTGTCATATTTGCTGATTTGTAAATGTTTATACTGAAAATTTAACAACCACTTATTGTGAAATGGTATAAACCAGCTCCAACAGACCAACAAAGTGACTGAAAAATTGGTTGGAGGCAATTTACAAAGGTGGGATAAGGAGGAAAATCAATATTAGGATAGAATTTGCATTTCATCTTATTGGGAATAGAGAACCACTTGATGTTTTTGAACAGGAAAGTCAGTCCTAGATTTTTGGAAGTTGTTTGAAGGATGAATTGGAAAAGAGACAAACTAAAAGAAGGACATCAGTCAGAAAATGATGACAATGGACTAGGTTGTATTGCCCAGTTCAATAATTCCCATCTTTGATACTCAAAAATACTGTAGGGGTACCCATTTTACTTTAGAGACTTGAAGGAATTTCTCCCAGACCACAGAGCTCATCTTACATTGCAAAACTTGTAGGAAATAATGCTAAATATTAGGCAAAGATTAGATTATCCCAATTTATGTAACTTTATTAAAATTGCAAGAGAATGACTAAGCTATATAGAAAGTATGAGGTCTCATAGCTTATGAGAGTATGAGACAGAGAGATAGAGATGCACAGAGACAGAGGCAGAGAGACAGAGAGTCAGAAAAAGATAGACAGAGAAATATCATCTGTTTTCACTAAAATAAAAGGAATGAGTTGCCCACTTAGATTTGTAGCCATGTAGAGGTCAGCCCTTTAATGGATAGCATGGTCGATTATTCCCTTTCTGCAAAGATAGAGTGAATCTCTTTAAAAAATAGGACATATTCTAGGGCCTGGTGGTTCCCAAACTTTTTTGACCTACTGCCACATTTGCAGAAAAAATATTACTTAGCCCCCTGGAAATTAATTTTTTAAAAAAATTTTAATAGTAATTAAGAGGAAAGATAAATACACCTGTGGCCATCACCACCCTCCTAGTTTGCTGCAGCACCCACCAGGGAGCAGTGGCACCCACTTTTTTATTTTTTTTAATTTGTATTTAATTTATTAATTTTTTACATTTCTCCATGGTTATAGGATTCATGTTCTATCCCTCCCCTCCTCCCACCCTCTCCCATAGCCCACACACAATTCCACTGGGTTTTACATGTGTCATTGATCAAGACCAATTTTCATATTACTGATATTTGCATTAGGGTGCTCATTTTTTTTAAAATTTAAACATTTATTAATAATCATTTCTAACATGGTTACATCATTCATGCTCCTACTTTCCCCTTCACCCCCCCTTTTTTATTAGATTAACCAGTACTTTGTCTATTTTATCTGTTTTTTCAAAGTACCAGCTTCTGGTCTTATTTATTAATTCAATAGTTCTTTTACTTTCGATTTTATTAATTTCTCCCTTGATTTTTAGTATTTCTAATTTAGTTTTCATCTGGGGATTTTTAATTTGCTCGCTTTCTAATTTTTTGAGTTGCATGCCCAATTCATTAATCTCTGCCCTCCTTAATTTTTTAATATATGCACTCAAGGATATAAATTTCCCCCTGAGAACTGCCTTGGCTGCATCCCACAGAGTTTGGTAGGATGTCTCATCATTGTCATTTTCTTCAATGAAATTATTGATTGTTTCTATGATTCCTTCTTTGACAAATTGGTTTTGGAGAATCATATTATTTAATTTCCAATTAGTTGTTGATTTTCCTGTCCAGGTGCCCTTACTTATTATTATTTTATTGCATTATGATCTGAGAAGGTTGCATTTATTATTTCTGCTCGTTTGCATTTGTTTGCAATGGTTCTATGCCCTATAACATGGTCAATCTTTGTGAATGTGCCATGTGCAGCTGAAAAGAAGGTGTATTCCTTTTTGTCCCTATTTATTTTTCTCCACATATCAATTAAATCTAATTTTTCTAGGACTTCATTCACCTCTCTTACCTCTTTCTTATTTATTTTTCGGTTTGATTTATCTAGATCTGAAAGAGGAATATTTAGATCTCCCACTAGTATGGTTTTACTATCTATTTCCTTCTTGAGCTCTGCCAGTTTCTCCTTTATGAATTTGGATGCTATGCCACTTGGTGCATACATATTGAGCAGTGTCATTTCCTCATTATTTATACTGCCTTTAATCAGGATGTAATGACCTTCCCTGTCTTTTTTAATCATATCTATTTTTACTTTGGCTTTGTCAGAAATCATAATAGCCACTCCTGCCTTCTTTTTCTCATTTGACGCCCAAAAGATTTTGCTCAAACCCTGAACCTTAAACTTGTGTATGTCCACCCGCCTCATATGTGTTTCTTGTAGACAACATATGGTGGGATTTTGGTTTCTAATCCACTCTGCTATTTGCTTCCATTTTATGGGCGAGTTCATCCCATTCACATTCAGAGTTATAATCATCAGTTGTGCATTTGCTCACATTTTCGTTTCCTCCCCTATTCCTACCCCTTCTCCTTAAACTATTTCCTTTAAAACCAGTGGTTTGCTATTAAGACCCTATCCCTTATCCCCTCCCTTGA
>NW_025396972.1:0-4842 GCF_016433145.1 Gracilinanus agilis | reverse complement strand
CTCTCTTTCTCTCTCTCTCTCTCTCTCTCTCTCTCTCTCTCTCTCTCTCTCTCACACACACACACACACACAACACCTTTTGATTTCTGCAAGGACTAATGTATGTAGTCATTTTATTCTAGGAGCAGAGCACTATAAATTGGAATTCAGTTGTTGGGTTCACCAAAGTTCGCAAAGTCCTAAAGGATTTTGCAGGATAAAATTTTACAAATTCTTTAGTTGTTACTTTGTCAGCCTGCTGAGCAGCTCTTGGATGAAATCCCTTTGATCTGTCTTCTTTTGCTTCCCTTTTCAGTTGGGGACTATAATATCACAATTTCATGATACACCATTGCAGCTCTGAATAAAAGGAAGTGAGAGAAATGAGGGTTGGGGTGCTCCCCATGAGAAACTTTGAATTAAATACCTCTTTATGACTGTAGGAGATACCCATAGCAGGAAAATTTCTTCATTATAGTGACTTCCAGAGAGGAGGCAGCTCTGGAAAATTTCTCAAGATTAAATGAAGATTCATGGGATAGGATGAGATCACTAAGTAAAATAATAAAAAGAGGAAGAGGTATGGACTAAAAGATCCAAAAATCTAGAGAAAGGGAAATATCAAGTAGAAGAGGGCATTCAACAGTGTCGAGAGATATAAACTGAAAAAATGCATTTGATTTTGCAATGAGATCATTAGTAGATTTGAAGAGAACAGTTTCAAAAGAATTAGGATTCAGGAAGCTAGACTACAGAGAATTAATTAGCCAAGATTTCTTTATCTTACTGTATACCATTTAGAAGTCGAATTGAGAGAAATATGAAACCTGGACCAATTTTTCAGTAGTAGTGATGAAGATGAATTCGAGATTCGAATTAAAAGGGCCAGGAAACACTAAAAATAAATAATTTCTATTCTCCATGGAATTATATCTTTAAGATTAATTGATGATATAAGGTATATATTTATATATGTGTATATATAAATAGTAAAATGAAAAAGAAGTAGTATCTTTAAAGACTGTGGTCTTCAACAGTAGAGAAGAGAAATGACTGAGGATTTAAGAGAGAATAGCCTCAGGAGAGAATTAAGATGGGGAGAGAAGTAGACACAGCTAAGTGAACTGATCAGGAGAAACTCTATGATTAATATTGAGCAGCTTGAGGATGCCACAAAAAGAAAATGGATATCAAGGAAGTATGGTACCAGAGGCATGAGTTGCACTGACTACATATTCCATATTAGTGCTCCTCACTATCACTATATATTATTAATTATTATGCCTACAAATACATGCTGTCCACAAAGTACACACAAACACAGCTACTATATGCAGGTATTGAGAACAAGTGATTTTCCAACTCATTGCTTGAAGATCTCTCAGGAGTAAGGATTTCCCACATATCAAGAGAGGTCATTCTACTTTGGACAATTCTTATGATAAGAACTATCGCCTTCCCCTTTGAAATCAAGGCTAAATTTACTCCAGCACTTTTTCTATCAAGTGTTTGCAGTCTGTGCACTGAGACTGAACAGTACAAGTCTATCAGCTCAAAGACATTACAACCCTTTATGTACAGGAAAATAATGATATATTGTCTCATATATCATGTACTTAACAGCCTTCACTATTTGGTTGTCCTATGGATAGTCTATTTTATCAATGTCTTTTTTGCTAAACTGTGATGTCCAGAACTGAACACCCTGTTCAGTTCAGTTCAGCTCTATGTGAGTTCTGCTGAAGTCAGAGTAGAACAGGATTATCACATCCTAATTCCAAAAAGCTGTTCTTGTCTTAATGTATGCACAGGTCATATTCACTTTTAAAAATTTTGGTTTTTTTACATGTGGATAAAATTTTTCATAATGATTTTCTGACAATTTGTCATCCATATTCTCTCCCTGTAACCCTTGCCACTGCCTTAAGATATCAAGTATATGGTATAGGTTGTACATTTATTATCATGCAATACATATTTCCTTATTTGTCATATTGAGAAAGAAGACACCTATCATTTATACTAGAGAAAATCAATGGAAGAAGTAATGAATGGTATGCTTCAATCTGCATTCAAACATTTTCAGTTCCTTCTTTGGCAGTGGGTAGTCTTTTTTATCATAAGTCACTTGGACTTGACCTGGATCCTTGCATTGCTAATAATAGTCAATTCATTTACTATGTAAAGTATTCTGATTTCTAATCACTTCATATAAGTCTTTCCAGGTTTCTTGTGTTCACCCTGTTCATTATCTCTTATGGCACATGATATTCCATCACAATCATATACTTTACACTTGGTTCAGTCATTTCCCAAATTATGTATATCCATTCAAATTCCAGTTCTTTGACACAACATAAAGAGCAACTATAAATATTTTTGTACAAGTACATAATTTTCCCTTATCTTTGATCTCTTTGGTATACAGACCAATAATGATATTGTTGGGATCCCTTTTCTTTATGTCACAACACACTATTGATTTATATTGAACTGATGGAGCATTAAAGGTAACATTTTTCTCTACAAATTCAAAAGCAAGTTTTTTTTCTTTTTGGTCAATAAAAAAATCATATAGATATTAATACATCTTTTCCTGACATTCTTTGATTCATATAATGAGAAACACATTTTTTATGATCACTTCATCATAAATAATAAATGAAGCAAAGAGAGTTTGTTCCTTTCAATGAGAATGTCAACCTCAAAGTCCAGAGGACAGATTCTTAAAGATGATGCTCTTCAGATAAGCATGTTTATAGATTATGATGATGATAATAATAGTAATGACTAACATTTATATGGTGTTTTGAATTTTGTAGATATACTTTATAACTTTTTTCATCTTACAGAGATTATATCATTTGATTACAAGAAATTCCAGAATATTACATGCTGAGAGAAATCTGAGAGACAATCAAGATCAACACCTATCATTGTATAGATTTAAATAAAATAAAATATAGAATGTTTAAATGACTTGTCAGTGTTCACAAAATTTATAAATGACTGATATGCAATTTGAACTCATGTCTTTCTGACTCAAAGTTCAACACACTCTTCATTACTCCAAAATGTTACTAAAGATCGTTACTTAAAAGATTTCAAGCTAAACTTGGAAAAGGTAAAAAAAAAATCTGTGAAGAATGCTTAGACTATAAGGGATAAAAAGAGGTTTTGGTTGGGTGAATATTAAAAAGGGATGGTTGCCAGGGAATTGAATAAATATCAATCCCCAATTAAAAAATCTTCAAGTCAAAATGACTTTTATGGTAGTTTATTTACAAATGAGAAGAAGAAGAGAAAGTAAGAAAATCAGAGAGAGGATAGGGTAGGATAAGTAATCTAACAAACTGAGTAATTTGCTTTGGCCCCTGGTTCAACCCAGGCAGGTTTAACTAGTCCTCAAACAGAGAAAGCAGGGCCAAGGGCCGATAGTCTGGGATGAATGAAGCAAAAGCTTCAGTCTTGAATCCTTTCTTGAAAGGAGAGTTCCTTCAAAGAAATCCAGGAAGATTTAGTCTTTACATTCACCACGTGTAATGCCAAGGGAGAGATTAAGAGCCGTCTCACCATATCCAAAGTCCCAGCCAGACAGCCAGAGCTCCTTCAGGTCCAAGATATGAACAAGAAGAGAGTTACAGGAAGTTGTCACTCCCTTTTAAAAGTGCTTCTTTTTCATCACTTCCTGTGCATTCCTTCTAGTTTATATGTCCAATCAAAAGAGACGCTTTGCTTAGGACTGGCCAGAGGGCAGTCAGTCAATTTTGATTTGTCACCTACTTTTGCACATGTGGATTACAGACTTCCCTACTTATGAATTAAGTGGTAATGTTTTAACCTTTGGTGATTAAATATAAAGATGGGCAGGGTAGGTTTAATCTCATTTACACAATCACCCCTTTGATCATTTGGGAGGCTCATCTTCCCAGTTGATCATTTGATGTAATCATCTTGTACCCCTAAAAATCTTCTAACTACAATAGTTAGAAATAAGAGGGAAGTAAAAGACATAGAAAGTAAGCAAAACCAATGCTTTGCTAGGCTCATTGACAAAAAGTCAATTAGGGGGCAATCCCCTTTGGCATAAAAGTTACATTCAAAATAATTGTTCAACCCCTTAAGTTCAATCAATTGCACCCCAAAGTTCATTCTGGATCTTTCACCAAATAGTTCATTTCTTTGGATTCAAGGAGTTAGCAAGCTTTTTTTTCTGAAAATTTTCTTGAACAAAATTTCAAATCTTGGATTTTTATGAAAATATATTACCTCATAAAATATATTTGGATGGACAGCTATTTAGTTACCAGCGACATCAGGGAAAGGGCCTGAATAGGCATAGGATTTAATACAATAACATAAACTGACTAGTTAGCTTTTGGATACCTTTGGAATCTCAAACTGCCATGCCTTCTCAAAAACTATTATTCCATTACATTGAAATAACAATGAATGATGGAATACCAGGATCTCCAAAGAATCAATCTTGTAGTTGTCAAAAGGGCAAAAGGAAGAAACATGGTAGGAATACTTCAGCATTAGCATATAACCAACAATGATTTGTATATAAGAAATTATCTAAAAATGTTCCATATGAGAATTGTAAGACAGGGGAAAAAGGAAGAATAGTCATGTATTCTTGACCACATAAAATGCTACATTAGCACAGCCATAATTATGTAAGCATTATTGGAAGGTCCGTAATACACTGCATAGAGTCTATAAAGGATTTTTGTGAGGACCTGAATATGAATTGCATAGTTTCAGAATGGATTATAAGCTTTATCAGTATGTGGAATATTTCTATCAATGAGTTTTCAGGAAACAGTGAAACACAGAAGTAGGTGCACAAATATATATATA
>NW_025396971.1:0-1338 GCF_016433145.1 Gracilinanus agilis | reverse complement strand
AATATATAGGATATAGTTTATATAGTATACAGTGTATATATATATAGCATATAGTATATATGCATATACTTAAATACTCTTTATAGATATGTTTTATATCCATAAATTCCCTCTTTATCTCTTGATATTGTTTATTAATGCCCACATAGTATTTATATGTATATGTAAATTCTTAGGTATACTCTATATGTATATATGTTTTATATACTATAAACTGTTTTATATCCACAAACTGTCTCTCTCTATAAGCACATACATCTATACATAACATTTCACATACTTTATTTATTAATAGGAGTGATAATTAAATAGATGAATTTATTTATTCATTCAATATATATTTACTAAGCCCCTATGGTCATGATGAGTTACAGTGGATACAAAATGTAGTTAAAATACATAATCTGGCATCATGGAATTTACAGTTTAGTAGGGAGATAAGACAGAGACAACTTTAGTTTAGAGTATTTAATAATAAATATATTTGGTGTGCCACAAAGAAATATATGTAGTCCAAGGGGGAATTTTATTATCAGGATATTTTGGGATGGGCACCAGTGAAGGCTTCATGTAGGAGGTGACATTTTGTGTTGGACTTTAAAGGAAGGATAATGATTTTTAGAGTAAGGGTGCAGACAGAAGAGAGGAAGAGTAAAGACAATCTTGAGAGATACTCACATTTCAGGGGTAAATAAGGAGAAGAAGAGATACTAAGAAAAGACATAGAGAAGGACAATTCAGAGAAGCAGAAGTACAAGGGGAGATTAGTGTCACAAAAGTCAAGAGAACAGAGACTATCAAGAGGGAAGAAGATGGCTGACTGTTAAATGTTGCAGAAAGATGAAGGAGAATGAACACTGAAATGAGGCCCCTGGATTTGACAATTTGGATTTTGCCAGTTAGTTTCGTTAGAGTGATGTTCATAGAACTCCAGTTACATAGGAATTTAGAAGTATGTGAGAGGATGGTAAGAAAATAGAGACAGTTATTATGGATAACTCTAGAACAGTGATGGGCAAACTTTTTAAAGAGGGGGCCAAAGGAAAGGAAATACTCATCTGTCAGTTTGTTTCTAAGGCAACTCTTTTGAAGTTTCATTGTATTTTATCCAAGTCATTGTATTCGTCAGATTAGGAATAATGTCGGGCAGCCGGATAGAATATTTCAGGGCTCTGCATCTGGCCCATGGGCCATAGTTTGCCCATCACTGGTCTAGAAGATACTGAAGGAAGAGGAATAGCAACAATGAGTTTTAGAGATTGTAAGGCCTATGGATTTTTCCCCTTTCCCTCCTTTCCGCTTTCCTTCCTTCTTTCATTCTCCCCTCCCTCCCTCCCT
>NW_025396970.1:0-4964 GCF_016433145.1 Gracilinanus agilis | reverse complement strand
GGAGTAGAAATGCAGAAGAAAAACATATGATTTATCCCTTGTTTATATGGATGTATGATGTGGGGTTTTGGTTTTTAAAAGATTACTATATTACAAAAATGAATTATATGGAAATAGGTATTGAGTAATAGTACATATAACCCAATGGAATTGCTATTGGCTCTAGGGAGGAGAGAGGGAAAAGGGGAGGGGAAAGAACATGAATCATATAACCATGGAAAAATACTTAAAAATAAATATATTGAAAAAAATAAATAAATGTTATACTAAAACTCATGCAAATTATTGGGCACAAAGTAAGTGCTTAATAATATTTTATCAGTTTATTGCTAAATAATAGGTTAATACAAATAGAGAGTCAAGCATAGTTTCTAAGTAGTAACTTATTTCTGTGCAGAAACAAACAAAACCAAAATGAAACAAAAACCTGTCAGGCTAGTCAAATAGTCTTTAGAGTCTAATCTCCAAATGAGCAATGAGAACTTAGTTTTCCATGGCTGAAGAAGGAACATATAAGTATTTTTAGTTTCAACCTTCAAAGGGGACTTCCAAGATACTCTTGCAAAAGTTTTATCATTTCTCATTGTAATTTTTTTCAGGATGACATTTGGGGCAGCTAACAACCCTTACTTTCAAAGCTAAAATGTGAGTCTTATATTATAAGCAACAGGTAATGTCTCCAGAAAACTTATCAAGGAAGATTCGAAGAAGCATATTGTAAGGACACTTCTTTCATTAAAAAAAAAGTGAGACATTCCTCTTTTACTGCTAAACTACTGAAATAAAAGAAAAATATTCAAATCTTTATTCACTGTTGAAGAAAATGGAGTTAACTGAAGGAAGTTTTAGAAAGATACTGAAGGTAATCTCAGAAAAAATGAAAAGACTCCAGAATATACAAAACAGCTAAATAATGATGAATCCACACATGCTACAACAATGGGTTCACCTTGTTTGACAGGAAGATGAAGAAAATAATTTTAGATTAAATAAGGAAGTAGCCCAATAAATACATAAATGGGAAAATGAAGTGATAAACAAAGGCCCCACCTCCTACCTGATGTCTTACCTTCTGAGTATTATGTCTGAGTTAGTGCTAGTTTCCTTTTAATTATGAATTTAAGTCATGGAGACCATAAGACGTAAAGATTATAGCCCAGAAAAATAGTTACAATCCCCGTCTTTTATCTCATGTAATGTCAGAGAACTCAATTCATATTCTTCCAAAATATGGAATAAACAATGGTCATGAAATCATAATTAACCAACATGTATTTGTTATCACTCTACTTACATCCCTCGTATATGTCAGTAGGAATATGGACTGCAGCATGTTGGTAGGATGTTTGTCGTCGAAATACAGCATCTTCAACAAAAACAGGTTTGATCCTTTGGCTGTCTGGCTCACTCTCATTTTTATCCAACTTTATGAATAAAAGCAGGCAAAGAAAAATATTACAACACATCCTGTTAAATCTATTCACACTGTTTTCAAATGCCATCAATACATTTTAATGTTTTATAAAAATATTAAATGAAAAGAATTCAGGAGCAACACTGACTATGCATATTTTTTCTCTCTGGTAGAACGTTAGTTCACAAGACTGTCTCAAATTTATATTCTTGTCATATTACACAAATATATCTCCTCCCCAATGAATATGTAAATCAACTCTTTCTCACATGCAGCATAAATGAGTTTATATATGTATGTATACATATTGTATTTCTGTGTGATATACTATATAAACACATATATACACAGTGTCACAAAAGGTATCTCACTAAACTTTAAAACTATACAAGTTTTTTTGAATGATACTTTTGGGATATTCTTTTCCTGGAGAATACATGACTATACGTTTTTAATAATAGAAAATATATTCAGTAAATATAGAAATTATTAAGTTGGGGAAAATATAATCACATGAGACACACATACTGAAATAAATTGCAATTTTATGTTCATTTTGTTTTTATTTATCTACCATTAAGTTCAACTTTGTATTCTAAAAAGACTGTATCCAAGAAGTTTAGAAACTATGAATAAGAAATCCCTTGTAAATTGTGAATACAATTAAAGTCTAACCTCAATCAATTTGTTTCCTAAAGCAAAAGCCAAAATCTGATCAATAATGGCACAAGAGAGTGAGACTGAAGATTAATTTTCCATCTTCCCAAACTTCCTTTTGATTATTCAATTATCTGTTACCTACTCCTGACAATCAGCAAAATATCTTACTCTTTTTTTTCAAAATAAAGCTCTAGACCAATTTTTCTTGTCCAATATAGTTATTATCTTTCATTTTTCATTTGAAATAATACCACAAGACATTAACTGTAGGCTTTATTACATTAATAAAAATCTAAATGATATGTAGATACATAGAAGCCTTGGGGTATCACTGTCTTAAGAGGCACAGAGATGAGAGAAACAGAGGCAGTGACAAGCAAAGACAGAGTAAAGAGTGGAAGGACAGAAGTAAGATATTTAAAGTTAAGTATAATTCTTTGATTTCAAATGTCAGTAAATTAAGTATTAATTTGATTTGGATTCTTGTGTTATAGAACAGAGAAATAGGGTGTGCTTTTGAAACCTGTACACTATCATTTACTACCATTAATAGTAAAAGAAAATGAGGGATCAAATTAATAAATGCAGTCAGTTCTCTTCTGTCACAAACACATACACTAAAACCTTAGTAATCAACAGAATGGAGTGTATTAAAAATAATGAAAAGTACAAATTTTTCCAATATTTTATACAAATATAGATTTAAGTACATAGAGCAATTTGAATTTAATGAAAAGTCTTAGTAGGTGACCTATTTAATGAATAGGTATCATATAAACAGACCATTCTAAACTTTGATGGGAATTTTATTATTTATGTGCTTCATGAATCTATGCCTATATCTTTTTATGTTATGGAAAGAACTTTGGGTTTTCTTAGGCTTTGCTTTTAAAATCCAACTTCTGGAAGGGTTTGACTGAACTGGAAATATTTCAAATATTTCTTAGAGGTAGAGTTTATTTATTTGTCATTTGAAGACTAGTCTTGCTAAATTCACAGGGATTCATTATTAGAAGGATGGCTATCAGATAATAGTTTTAAATTATTTTAATTTTTGTCACAGCAATTCACTAAGATTATCTATGGAGGCATGAGGAGTTGCTGTCTTTTTCAAAGCATGTGTGTTAATATTTAGCCTGGAGTATCAAGTCTTAGAGGAGCACAACAGCAGCATTCAACATTTCAAAGGGTTGCCAAATGATGAATTATTTAGGCCATACTAACAAATAAAGACCATTTACTAAATAAGAAAGATTTTAAACCTCAGTGGAAAAGGATTAATAAAATAATGAGTCTTTAAAGTATTAATATAAGTAATATTCACCGCCTACAAATCTACCTTAATTATTTGATTCTTGCTAGAACCAAGGTAGGACAGAATGAATGGAAGAGTGCTGTATTTGAAATTACCAAACAACAAAAATCACATCAGTTCAAAGTTAGAAGAGACCTTGTTCAATCACATCTGAATCTCTATGAACCCATTTTGGGTTTTCTTGGCAAAGATAGTGGAGTGATTTGCCATTCCCTTCCCCCTCTCATTTTAGAGATGAGAAAATGGAGGCTAAGAAGATTAATTGACTTGTTCAGGCTCACACAGCTTGTAAATGCCTGAGGCCAAATTTGAATAACCAATGTGCCACCTAGCTGCCTACAGAAGAAACATTAGAGACCATATAATCTAATGATTATCAACCACTTGTTATCCACTGCCCGCAATAAGAGTCTGAATATTACTTTTGTGTCTACTTCCCTTTCCTCTGAGTTTTATTCTTCCAGAGTCACCCTTTAATGAACATTTTTCAGCTTATCCATTTCCTTTTTAAAAAGTAACACTCAGCTTTTTCCGGGTTAAGATGGCGGCAGAGTAAGAAGCAGCTCTAAACCTCTCCTGACCGAAACACACAAAACTCCTCAAGGGGACATAAAAACAAGTCCAGACGAACGGAGGAACCCCACAACAGGGCACAGCGTGGAAGGTACGTGGAATCGAGACATTTCCAAGCTAAAAAGGGCTCTCACTCAAGCGCGAGCTGAGCAACCGCCCCACCCCCACCCCCTCCACACTCACCTATAGCTCTGAACCCAGCTAAAAAGAAATAGAGCAAGTTTGGGGCACCCATCGAGTCATCAGCAGCTCCGGGACCTGTTCCTGAGAGCAGCAAGACTTAGGACCCCATTAAGTCAAGAACGCACGCGAAATCTGAGCACGGGAGCAGGACGCAGGGAGCGGACGCTGGGAGCGGAGCGCCGGCTGAGCAGAGGCGTGGGTGCCCGCTGAGCAGAGGCGTGGGTGCCGGCTGAGCAGAGGCGTGGGTGGAGGCAAACACAACCAGGAACTAAAGCCTAAGTGGGGAACCAGTGCAGACGGGTATACGACTGTGGAAGCAGCGCTCTGAGACTTGTAAAGAAACCTCCAGCAGAGGTTCAAGCAAGGGAATCCACCAGGGGGCTTGACCTTGGAAAAAACTAGAACTCAGACCTCAGGACTGAGCGCGAGGATAAACCTGAGAAGCTGCTGGGCTAATGATGGCTAACCAGTTACAGGAAATTCAGAAGAGAAAGAATAATAACAAAAAAAAGAAGTCTTTAACACTCGACAGCTTCTACACAGAGAAAATCCAGACAACCGAGCAAACAGAGGAGGAGAACAAACAACCATCCAGACCCTCCCCAAATAAGGAAAACTCCTCACAACCTATGGAAGAGTTCAAATCTGAGATTTTGAGGAAAATGGAAGAGATCTGGCAAGAAAATAACAGCTTAAAAGGTAGAATCTTGCAACTGGAAAGCGAGGCTCAGAAACCAAATGAACTGATAAGCAAATTGAACACAAGAAATGACCAGATTGAAAAGGAATACCAGAAGATTATGGCCGAAAACAAGAAGA
>NW_025396969.1:0-1366 GCF_016433145.1 Gracilinanus agilis | reverse complement strand
GCTCTGAACAGAGAAACAGAGACCTGACGCCTCGGGGCCCTCTGGGCTCCTTGCCTTCCCCACTGCAAAGGCATGGTCTTCTGCAATGGCCCTGCAGCTTGGGAGGAGAGGGAGGGAGAAGGCTGGACTGGGGAACCCTCAGAGGGGCCGGACCACCACCTGCCATCAGGCGGCTCCTGGACCAAATGACCCGGTGAAACCTCCACTCCCCACCTCCAAGTCCATTCATTGATTCATTCATTCGTTCATTCATTCATTCATCAATAAACCAAGAGGCAGAGAAGAGCTCTGGGAGGCAACACGGGATGGTGCGAATTTGACCAGAACTGGAGTCAGAATCTGGGTTCAGATCCCATGCCTGTCATTAGCTCGAGTGACCTTGAGCAAGTCATTTTCCTTTCCCACCCCTGTCTCCTCCTCTCTAACAAGAGGATTTGGATTGAATAATCTTTAAGATCTCTTCTGAACCAAAATCTATGGCCCTGAAACAAGCCTAGGGGGCAGCTAGGCGGTACAGCGTAGAAAGCACCAAGACTAGACTAGTAGTGAGACCCTCAGCAAATCACTGAACCCTCTTTGCCTCAGTTTCCTCATATGTAAAAGAAGTTGGAGAAGGAAAAAGCACTCTAGGATCTTTGCCAAGAAAACCCCAAATGGAGACATGAAAAGTCAAAGAGGGCTGAACAATAATAAACAAACAGGAACATCTGATACAGCCCCAGGCATAGCTGTGCTGCAGAGGAAACAGAAATCCAGCAGGCTCTGCTCTTCTCTCTCTCACCTCATCTCATCTGAGGGCACAGCAGGGAACCAGGATGGGTACATAAATCCTGATCACACGAGGCAGCCCATACAGAGGACAAGAGGCATTCACAGAAGGAAGTGATGGTCTCCACCTTGGCAGTGGAGGGTAAAGAGGAATTGGAGAAGATTTCACAGATGAGAGAGCATTTGAGCCTTGAAGGACACATGAAATTAAATGTTTAAAGCTGGAAGGGATCATGAAGGTCATCCTGTTAAGAGCCTCCTATTTTACAGATGAAGAAACTGAGCCCCACAGGAGAAGTGACAAGTCCAAGGTCACTTAGAAGGAAAAACAAATTAATAGAATCCAATCTCAGAGTTGGAGAGGACCTTACAGGCCATCTAGTTCATCCCCTCACTTTACAGAAGAGGAAGCCAAGGCCCATTCCTTGTCATTCCAAAGTCGCTGAACCAGTAGTTGATAAAGGTGGGATTCACACCCAGGTTCCTGCCTCTGCCTTTCCCACTAGATCATGGGAGGTGTACGGGCAGGTTATTCTGACGTCACCCCAACTGATGCCTCCGTTTCTCAGAAGAGTAAATGGTGAGCCCAGAATTGGGA
>NW_025396968.1:0-2193 GCF_016433145.1 Gracilinanus agilis | reverse complement strand
TCCTTGGTTCCCCTTTCTGAGTGTCCAACCCACGAGGAATCTTCGTGAAGCTGCTGGACGGCTTCATCTGGCAATCTCCAAAAACCCCAGGGCTCTTTTGCAGTGTGATCCTTTTCATTACACTCAAACTGCCTTTGCCTGGTGTGACAGTTAGCCCTTCTGGGATGGAGAAGTGATTCATGGTGAGAAGTTCCATTTTTAGCCATTTGTTAGGGTGAATAGGCTTCGGTTTTGTTCTATTGCCTTCACAGATAAGCTGGTACTCTCCCTTTTGTTTTTGAATTTGGGCTTTCAGGGTTCTGTTTGCCCTTTCCACGATAGCCTGTCGGGTGGAATTTCCTGGAATACCCGTTTTGTGTGTGATACTCCACAATTTGCAAAATCCTGCAAACCTTTTGCTGGTGTATGCGGTTCCATTATCTGTTTTAATTTGTTTGGGAATACCCAGATGTGCAAATGCTTCTAGAAGATGAGCAATAACATGGCCTGCCTTTTCTCCACTTTGAGCTGTAGCCCAAACGGTATCAGTGATCACGTGAATATACTTTAATCTACCAAAAGGAGCCACAGCTGATTGGCTTTTAGACCTCGAGGGTTTACTCCTGCTGGAAGTGAAATGGAAGCAAGGGGTGCGCAGGAGCTGCATTGCTGGATCATTTCTTTAGCTTGTCTTTTGGTTGTAGCAAATTGAGCTTTCAGAGATTTGGCGCTCAGATGTAGTAGTGAGTGCGAATCGACTGCTTCCTGAAAGGCAGAAGCTGCTAAGGCATCTACTTTCGAATTTCCCTCGGCTAGAGGTCCGGGGAGCTTCGTGTGAGAGCGAATGTGCGTTATAAAAAATGTGTTCTGTCTCTGCCATATTACAGTTCGTGTGGTGCGAAATAAAAGAAATAATTCCTCAACTTGTGCTGGCTTGATTTTTGCTGTTTCCAGAGCGTTTACCAGATGGACGCCGTATAAAGAATCACAGATAATGTTGCAGGTTCTACAACGTCCTTAACATTCCTTACTTTTGGGGGAGCTCCATTTTGTGTGCATTAACATGACACGACTGTTCACAACTGCTCCTGCCTTACCATTTTTGGATGCATCCGTGAAAATATTTACAGCATTAATTATGGGATGCATCGATGTTGTCTTTGGAAAAATAATTGGTGCTCATTTTACAAACTGCAATATTTTGTTGCTGGGGATGTGATTGTCTATTTTTCCTGTAAAGTCTGCGAAGGCAATTTGCCAGGGTAAGGATTGTGCAAATAAGTTGTGAACTTGTTCCTGAGTGACTGGGAGGTGAATTATATCACGATCAGAACCAGTTCTGGTTTGGGTTACCACCGACACTATATCAGTTCCAGGTAACTACGGAGTGACTTTGTTTGCTGGTTAGATTAATGTAACCATTCAACTATAAGCTCTCCTTGTGGGTGTGTCCTTCGTACTCAGTACTGAAGCCACTAAAGGTGGGGAAGGGTCAATTCTGAATGATCTGGCTTGAGATAAAGCTCCTTCAACCTTTTGAAGTAAGTTCCCTGGGCGAAGAAAGTGAGGAAAATAAGTGTTCCAATTCCCCTGTAGTTATTTTTAAAAAGGGTCTTAGCCAATTTAGGTCACCCATTAGTTTTGGAAAATCATTCAGGGTTTTTAAGCAATCTCTGCGAATCTCTAATTTCTGGGGTCTGATTTCCTGTTCCTATATGATGGCGCCAAGATATTTATGAGGTGGGTCAGTTGGAACCTTCTCAGGAGAAATTGTCAGTTTGGCTTTTGCCAGAGCAGTTTTGGTATCTGTTAGCATCTCCTGCGCTAAGTTGGCCGATGGGGCTGCTAGCAGGATATCATCTAGATATTGATTCCTATGTTTATCTCTCACTACCTCAACAGCTGGAGCCACACATTTTTGACATAATGCAGAACGGTTTTGCATTCCCTGAGGCAGTACTTTCCATTCATACCTTTTGAAAGGTGCATTCAAATTTACAGGTGGAACAGAAAAGGCAAATCTATGACAGTCTTCCAGGGAGAGAGGAATGTGAAGGAAGCAATCCTTTAAGTCTATCACTATGAGATTCCAACCCATAGGGATAGGGCTGGGAGATGGAATGCCTGGTTGGCGTGTTAAGTAAGCATTTGTTCGTTAACCTTCCGGAAATCATGAACTAACCTCCATTTTCCTGATTTTTTAGGGACAAGGAA
>NW_025396967.1:0-1906 GCF_016433145.1 Gracilinanus agilis | reverse complement strand
GGATAGGGGATTCTGAACTTAAAAACGTAAAGGGCAAATCACAGGGGCAAGGGGAGGACTTGTCTACTCTAATTCTAATTGACCTAGGGCAGGCAAGGCTCAAAGGAGCAGTTCTGGAGTCACTGGGAAGGCTGCTTCTACCAGCACAGTTAAAGGGCCTGAGGGTGGCTTTGAGGGTTCTCACGGTAATCCAAAGATGATCACAAGATGCCAAAAGCCAAGGTGGTCCAAGGTACCCAAGTAGAATGAGTGTGCTTGAGATGCGGTCCACCAGATCCCAAACCCCTCCTCCACTTGGTGCAGCTCTGCAGGTCTTGTCCACTTGCTGAAAGCCACAACCATTCAGGATCCCAAGGAATCAGGATGCAGGGTGTCCTTAACTCTGAGATCTCCCAAGGCTAGCAACAGGTTGTGCCAACCACTAATGGAGTCTCTCTCAGAGCACAAGCAACTTCCTGCTCCTTCATTCCATCTTGGAATGCTCCAGTCCTTCCTGTTAGGTGCATATAAACTATATGTAACATATATATACACACACACACACATACACACACACACACACACACACACACACACACACACAACTATGGGTGGAAGAAGGTAACCATAAGAAAAATAGGAAAGCAAGCAAAAAGGAATAAACTTATATTCCATAAAGAAGCAGGTGGGACCAACAGGGAAAAATAACAATGCACTGTAAGAGTAAAGTTGTTAGAGAGAGGAAATATTCAATACTTAAGTGCACTGAAATCAACTTAAAGAGGGAAGAACAATGGGATCCATTGGGGCAGAGAATTGATTCACGCCCTATAGAGAAGTAGAAGGGTAACAAACGGGCTGGTGGGGAGAGAAGCAATACTAGTGAGGGAGAAGGCATAGGGGGGAGCACGGCGTAGCTTAAAAGAACAATAAGAGGGGAATAAGAAGGGAGGGAGAGAAAGGGAAGTACAACAAGGGAGGGGATTATAGGAACTGATTAAAAACAGAACACTGGTATAGAAGGAAATAGTGAAAGGAGAAAGGGCAGGACAAGGAGAGAGAATAAAAATGTCTGGGAATACACAGTTGATGATTATAATTAGCTATTCATCTCTTTTGTACCTAGTTATTCTATCTGATCTCTTCTATATATTCTAATTTCTATTCATCTATCTTTTTTCTATGAATTCTGATATGTGTTCTAGTCTATGTATTCTAATCTATACATGTATGAGTTCTATCTGTTCTCTGAGCTCCCTCTTCCATCTATTCTATGCGATCTACGTGTACTACCTATCCATTTGTTTATTTTGTCTGTTCCATCTAGTCTATCTGCTTTGTGAGCTCTCTATATTCCATCTCTACGTTCTATCTCTTCTATATGTTATTTTTATTCAATCGTCCTATTTCTTGTATCTATATGTTCTATCTGATCTCTCTGTCCTAACCAGTCTACATGTTCTGTGTGGTGTCTAATTTATCTATTCTATGAGCTTCATGTCTTCCACCTATTCTATCTGTTCTATGTTCTCTTTCTTCTATGTGCTCTACCTCTTCCATCCATTTGATTATATTTTTGTATGTGTTGTATTCTCTGGGTTCTAGCTCTACATTCTACATGTTCCATCTACACTATGTGATTTGCCTCTTCCCTTTATTCTACCTGTTCTGTGTTCTAACTCTTCCATCTATTCTAACTTTTCTAACTACTGTGTCTGTCTTTGTGTTTTATCTCATCTATCTATTCCATGTGATCTATTTATTGTTATCTATTCTGTGAGCTCACTCTCTTCCATCTCTGTTTTCTATCTCTTCTATGACTTCTTCCTATTCTATCCATCTGTCTTTAGTATCTACATTTATATCTGAGCTCTCTGTTCTAACCATTCTACATGTTCTATCTATTTTATGTACTCTCTCTGTTCCA
>NW_025396966.1:0-2285 GCF_016433145.1 Gracilinanus agilis | reverse complement strand
ATATATATGTATATATATATATGTGTTCCATACACTTCCCACTAGGATTTAGAGAGTATTTTGGAAGACCATTACCTCTGGTATCAGGGCTTCCTGAACCCTTTTCAGGGCTCCTCTTTTTCTTTGGTATCTACCTGCTACTCTACTCTCACCTGTGGCTCCAAAAAAGCTATAGTTTGTGTAGCAGTCATCACACACCTGTATACTCTCTCAGCATATAGGCTAACCCAATTTGAGGGTACCCAACAAGACTCAAAACTCTTAATGAGTTAGGGTCATGATGGTGAACCTATGTTATGTGTGCCAAAGATGGCACACAGAGACTTCTCTGTGAGCATGAGTGCCATTGCCTGCCAGAGTTTGTTACTAGAAAGGCAGAGGGACTTTGGCAGAGCTGCTCCCTTTCCCCTCTCCACATGCACCTCTCCCTTCACTGAGTGGAGTGCTGAGGTCACTCCCCTCTCTTCTTCCCTCTTCTGTCTGGGGTAACTCATGGTGGGGGAGTACAGTGAGGCACAGCACTAAGTCTTGGGATGGTGGGGCATGGTACATAGTCTCTAAAAGATCTGCAATCATTGCATTAGGTTATTGACTACTGCAGGCATGTAAAGACTTTTCCTATTAGAAGGGGCTTATAAGGAAAAAAAAATACAACTTGTTCCCAGGACCATGAAGGCAGAGAAACAGTCATTGTTAGAGTTTGACTACACATTGGAAAAGTCAAGATCATTCACTGCAACCCAACTCATTACCAGTTGTCTTGATTTTTGTCTTGCCAGTGGGCTTCAAATATTCTCAGAGAGAGTGGGGCTGATCATTTTCTGCACCTCTGCCTTCCTTAAATCCAGTAATATATGCATGAGTCAAAGGACATCTCCTGGCATCATTTTGGTTCTCTTCCAATATAAAGGACAAAAACCATTCCTCCCAGTGTTTCTGATCTTGATTAAAGTCATCTGTACAAAAAGCTTATAAATATTGCTCATTTAATCCATTGTTCCATGATTTGCTGCATTTACACAGGTCAATACTCTGTACTTCCTTGATGAGTAAAGTTTAGAAGCAAATTCTAGTTTCTGAATATTCATACTTCTTTTTTTTACATTAAATTTATGCAGGAAAAAATCACTATATATGTTGCCTAGAGGCCAGGTTGAGAAAATGTATGCTCCACATTCAAAACCAGGACAAGATATGTTTAATCCAGGCATTTCTAGGGAATTCACCTACCACAAAGGCTAGAGGAAATTCAGGGCAATACTGTTTCACTGTTGAACCAATGAACAGATAGGTAGACTTGTTCTAATTCCCTGGATTGTCAAGTATCTCTTCCTCTAAAATCTATTGTACACACACACACACACACACACACACAGACACACATACCCATGCACATACTCACACGTACACACACACACACACACTGATTGAAGTAGAAGCTAACAAGTCATTATCTCTATAGGCATTATTGGATATATAATAATAAATAAGAAAAACAGGCTTCTTACAAGTTGTAGAAAATTAAGAAGACACTGTTTGACTTTGTTTTGAATCAGCTGTCATTTTATATTATGTCCCGGGGTACAGAATCACATTAGAAAGATAAATGTTCATAATTTTGAAAATATATATAGTTTGAAAACATGTACAAACAGGTGTAATGAATAATGTGTGGGTGCTTGTAAAGAGAAAGACATGGATTCAAATTCTTTCAGTGACATTTACTAGCTATGGGATAATGGAAAACTCATTTAGCTAGATATTTTTCTCCCTCTTGAAAGCTTTTCAAGCCTCAGTTTTGTCCATAAAATGGATATAATAAAAACTGCTATATCTATCACTGGGATTTTTGTGACGCTTCAAATGAGAAAATATATGGAAAATACTTTACAAAATCTAAAGCACCATATAAATGTCTTTATTATTGCTAGTTTGACACTTTCAGGAATCTTAATATTCTCTATTTAAATCCTCAACAAAATGAACCTATAATTTTGAATACCAACATGCCAATCCTTTGAAATTAGAAGTATTTGTAAATTCAATTGATTACAGAAGAAACAGGCCTAATATATAAGAAGGAAAAATTGTTCTTTAAACATATCAAGTTTCTGTCTCTGTAAAAAAAAGGGAGACTTTTTTAGAATGGATAATTTTGAAGATTCCGCCTAACTTAAACTTGAATGGCTATAAGGTAAGCATAACCAAAATTACAATACGGTGCTATTTATTCTAACATCGAGAGAGAGAGAAAGAGAGAGAGAGAGAGAGAGAGAGAGAGAGAG
>NW_025396965.1:45849-65125 GCF_016433145.1 Gracilinanus agilis | reverse complement strand
TCTTCCTTCTTCCTTCTTCCTTCTTCCTTCTTCCTTCTTCCTTCTTCTTCCTTCTTCTTTCTTCTTCTTTCTTCTTCTTTCTTCTTCTTTCTTCTTCTTCTTCTCTAGGTCTGCCTTGATATACTGAGTCACCTAACTACACAGCCCATTGATTCTTTAAAGATTAGTCTCCATTTTATGGTTGAATCTCATTTTCAAATGCTCTGTTGATTATAATTTTCATTGTATTATGGTCAGGAAAATATATATTTAATATTTCTGCTATTCTGCATTCAAGAGGCTTCCTTTTGCTCTAAGACATGATCACTTTTTGTAAAAGTGCTAGGTATAGTTGAGAAATGTGCATCCTTTGCATTGGAATATTTATATTCCATCCTTTTCAATAATCTCCAAAGACTTTTTATTTATTATGAATTTTGTATATAATAATATAACATACTGTATATAATATAATAATATAATATATAGTTATATTAGGTATTATTAAATACCTACCTTTTAAAAAGTTTTCTTTAGATCTTTAACTTGTTTTGTTTCTGAATTTTGTTCATTTTTGGTTAGATTTGTCTAGTTTACAAAGGGGCATTATTATTTATTTTATTTTAATTTTGAATATTTCCCCATAGTTACATGTTTTATGTTCTTTCCTTCTCCCCCAAACTCCCGTAACCCCCCTTAGCCGACGCACAATTCCACTGGGTTTTACATGTATCATTGATTAAGACCTAATTCCATATTATTGATAGTTGGACTAGAGTTATCGTTTAGTGTCTACATCCCCAATAATATCTCCATCAGCCCATGTGTTCAAGCAGTTGTTTTTCCTCTGTCTTTCTCCTCCCACAGTTCTTCCTCTGCATGTGGCTAGTTTTCTTTCTCATAAGTCCCTCAGCCTTGCTCTGGATTCTTGCATTGCTGCTAGTAGAGAAGTCTGTTATGTTTGATTGTACCAGTGTATCAGTCTATGTGTACAATGTTCTCCTGGTTCTGCTCCTTTCACTCTGCATCAATTCCTGGAGGTCATTCCAGTTCACATGGAATTCCTCCAGTTCTTTATTCATTTGACAACAATAGTATTCCATCACCAACAGATACTACAATCTGTTCATCCATTCCCCAATTGAAGGACATGCTCTCATTTTCCAATTTTTTTTGTCACCACAAAGAGCAAAGCTATAAATATTTTTGTACAAGTCTGCTTAACTCTGATCTCTTTGGGGTATAAACCAAGCAGTGCTATGGCTGGATCAAAAGGCAGATAGTCTTTTAAAGCCCTAGAAGAGGGCATTATTGAAGACTCTTGACTAATTTTTTTTCTTTCTCCCTGTAATTCAGATATCTTTCTTTTAAGTTCTAAGATTGTATAGGAAAGACCAAGATGGTACCATTTGTCATTAATATTTTAAGTATTATTTCATTATCTTTGATGTCCTTAAGCATAACATCTTATAGCTTCCTTATCTCCTTTAACCATGTCAATTTTACCATTACTTCAGCTGAGACCATGATTATTACTCCTGCTTTTTATTTTTATTTTTTTTTTAAACCTTTACCTTATGTCTTAGAGTCGATAAGCACAAGGGGAGGGCTAGGTAATTGGGGTTAAGTGACCTGTCTTGGGATCATATAACTAGGAAGTGTCTGGGGCCAGATTTGAACCTAGGACCTCTGTCTCTAAGCCTGGCTTTCTATAAACTTAGCCACCTAACTGCCCTCTACTTTTGCTTTTAAAATTCATCTAAAGCAGGGGTTGGCAACATATGGCTCTAGAGCCATATTGGGCTCCACCTCCTGACCGGCCAGTCTGGGCAGAGCCCCAGGATGTGCCCCAGGGGACCTTCAGCCCCCACCCCATATTCCAGAGCCTTCCGCCTCCATCCTCCTCCTACTGCAGGCGTTTATGGCTCTCATGGCCAAAAAGGTTGCTGACCGTTGAAAAAAGCATAATAAATTCTGCTCCAGTCCTCCATTTTAATTGTCAGTGGATCTTTGTTCCTAGTGTATTTCTTATAAATATAATATTGTTGAATTGTCTTTTTAATCTATTCTGCTGCCCCTATTTTTATGAAAATTCATTTTATTCTTGTTCATAGTTTATGTATGTTTCCTTCCATCATCATATTCTTTCATTATTTTCTCTATATCCTCTTCCTTTGGAAAGTTGGAGGAGATAGAGAAAGAGAAGTTATCTGCTTGAAACTTTTGATTTGTAATTTAAGTGGTCAGTTCTTATTCTTCTTTTTTACTTTTCTTTCCTTAGTCCAGACCTTGCTCTCTGGTTCTTATACATAATTTATATTCCTTCAGCTTTTCCTTTTATCTCCTGAACCAAAGTTGAAATTTGTTTTGCTTGTGACTGTTCCCTCAGATTTGTAAATAATTCATACTTATTCTGTTCCTGCTTATTTCTTTTGTTGAGTTTAGTGTCTTTCTTCACCAAACTTTGTGTGTGGGTATTGTGTGCTCATGCCCACACATACACATGGATGTTCAACCTTCCTTTGTTCAATTCAGATAAGAGTGAAGATTATGAGATGCTGTACCTCTTATAACATTCATATTCACATAACTGTCTTCTCTTGTTTTTCCATGATACTAGATAGTAAATTTCTCAGCCTTCTTCCTCATTTCTTCATGTGTATGTGTGTGCGTGTGCACTTGTGCCTACATTTTTACTAACTGGGCCCAGAATTGAATAATAGATGCATGGACTGTTTTTTAACTTAACTGTTTATAGAGTCTTACTCAGCTTTAAAAGGTCACTTATTTTTGGTTTCAATCCTCATATTTTGCCTTTTGAAATTTCCTATTTTAAGTTTTTTGCTCTTTTTATATCTACATCTCTCAGCAAAAGCTTGTTTGAGCCTGACTTAAAGTACTTAGTACTTAAACTTTTCCTTTTTTCTTTTTAAAAATTAATTTTTTTTTACCAATTACATGTAATAATAAATTTCTACATATTGAATTTTTTCCTTCTAGTTGCTTGTAGTATTTTTAAAAGTTGGCAAACAAACTGGAATTTATCTTTGCCATTCCTTTGTTGTTTTAATTTGAAGTTTCTTTCAGGAGATGACTGATGAATTCTGTCAGTTTCTCACGGTAGCCATGTCTAAAAATTTGTGTCTTTTTCTGCACCTTGTTCTGTCACCTGTTCTCTGGTAGGAGGTAGGTAACTTGCTTCATAGTTCCTCTGGAAACCTCTTGGTCATTGCATTGATCAAAGTTATTTTCGATATTATACTGCTATCCTTATACATATTGTTCTAGTTCTATTCAGTCTTCATACTAGCCAGTATTCTCTGAAATTATTTCATTATTTCTTGTGATGCTGTAATATTCTATTACATTCATATACCACAGTTTATTTGGCTATTCCCCATTTGTCTTAAGAGGCAATCTAAAGCATTCTAAAGCATTTTTCTTCTCTCCAGCCCTTTTTCACCCTTTTATACAGGATCATGAGGTTTGTTTTGCTTGTGATTATTCTCTTCTTATTATCCTTCTTCATTCTCCTATACTCATTCTTGCCTCCTTTCTACACCAGTACTTTCTTTTAATCCTCTTTTCTTTGAAACTTCAAAACATAATTGACCACCTTTAGGACTTCTGTTTTTATTATTTAACTCTTTCAGCACTTTTGGAAGACTTTGAGGTTTCGAAAGGACAGTTTGCTTCTCCTTCCTGTTAGAATGTCAGCACTGTATCAATCTACTTCCAGTTGCTCAAATACATTTATTTTCTAGATTTCCCTGGCCTCTTGTGTTTGTATTTCAAAGTTCCTCCTTAGGTGAAATAAGCAGAATCAGGAGAACATCATACACAGTAACAAACATTGTGGGATGATCAAGTGTAATCGACTTTGCTACTAATAGCAGTGCAATGATCCAGGACAATTCTGAAGGATTTATGAAAAGGAATGCTGTCCATATCTAGAGAAAGAACTATTGGAGTAGAAATGCAGATGAAAACATAATTTATCACGTTTATTTGGGTATATGATTTGGGGGTTTGGTTTTATAAGATTATTCTCTTACCAAATTGAATAAAAAGGAAATAGGTTTTGAGTGATAATACATGTATAACTCAGTGGAATTGCTTGTCAACACTGGGAGAGGGGAGGGAAGAAGAGGGAGACAATATGAATCATGTAACATTGGAAAACTTACATGTAAATTTGTTACTGGAATAAAATAAAAACAAAAAATTTTTTTTAAATCAAAGCTTCCCCTTCCAAAAATTCTGACATTCTTATCAGAAATGCTTGAAAGTTCTCCATTCCATTAAAGATTGAGTCTTCCTCCCTCCCCCCCCCAAAGAATGATACTTGGCTCTACAGAGTACACGGTTTTTATTTGTAAGCTTCTCTTTTGTCTTTTAAAATATTATATTCTAAGATCTCCTCTCATTTATCATAGAAGCTTTAGATTTTGTGATCCTGATTATGGTCCTTTAGTACTTGAAGTGCTTCTTTCTGGATGTTTGCAGTATTTTTTTCTTTGACATAGAAGCTTAGGATTTTGTCTGATAGTCTTAGGATATTTCCTTTGGGGACTTCTTTTAGGGGCTAATTGGTAGATTTTTCCTATTTTTACTTTACTCTGACTCTAATAGTTTTGGGCAGTTTTCACTTAAGAATTCTTAAAATATAGTCTAGGCCTTTTTAAAAAATTTATTTTAAAATATTTTTCCAGGGTTACATGATTCATGTTCTCTCCTCTTTTCCCTTCCTTCTCCTGGAGCTGACAAGCAATTCCACTGGATTAATACATGTGTTATCACTTAATACCAACTTCCATATTATTCATTTTTATAATAGAATAATCTTTTTAAACCAAAACCCCAAATCATATAATCATATAAACATGTGATAAATGATGTTTTTCTAATGTGTTTCTACTCCCAAAGTTCTTTCTCTTGATTCTTTTTCATAAGTCCCTTGGGATTGTCCTGTATTAGGAGCACAGTCTATTACATTTGATTATTCCACAATGTTTTAGTTTCTGTGTACAATGTTCTGATTCTGCTCATTTCACTCTGCAATCAGTTCATGGAGGTCTTTCCAGTTCTTATAGAAATCAAGAACAATAGTATTCCATCACCATCATATACCAGTTATCATTCCCCAATTGAGGGACACCCCCTCATTTTCCAATTTTTTGCCAACACAAAGAGTACAGTTGTGATTATTTTTGTACAATCATTTTTTATTATCTATTTGGAATACAAACCTAGTAGTGTTATTGCTGGATCAAAAGGCATGCAATCTTTTAAAGCCTTTTGGGCATAATTCCAAATTGCCTTCCCATAATGGTTGGATCATTTCACAACTCCACCAGCAGTGTATTAGTGTCCCAATTTTGCCACATCCCCTCCCACATTTATTGTTTTCCTTTACTGTCATATTGACCAATCTTCTAGATATAAGGTGGTACCTCAGAGTTGTTTTGATTTGCATTTCTCTAATCAGGAGAGATTTAGAACACTTTTTCATGTGCTTATTGATTTGATTTCTTCATCTGAAAACTGTCAATTCATGTGTCTTGACCATTTGTCAATTGGGGAATGGTTTGATTTCTTGTACATTTGACTTAGTTCCTTATAAATTTGAGAAATTAGACCTTTGTCAGAAATTTTTGTTATAAATTTTTCCCTCAGTTTGTTGCTTCCATTTTAATTTTGGTTGCATTGGTTTTATTTGTACAAGCCCTTTTTAATTTAATATAATTAAAATTATTCATTTTACATCTTAAAATGTTCTCTGTTTCTTGCTTGGTCTTAAATTCTTTCCTTTTCCATAGATCTAAAAGATAGCTATTCTATGTTCACCTAATTTACTTATAATTTCTTTCTTTATATTTAAGTCATTTACCCATTTTGAGTTTATCTTGGTATAGGGTGTGAGATGTTGATCTAAACCTAATTTTTCCCATAGTGTTTTCTAATTTTCCTAGCAGTTTTTGTCAGATAGTGGGTTCCTATCCCAAAAGCTGTGATCTTTGGGTTTATTGAACACTAACTTGCTGTAATTTACCTCAAGTCTATTACATTGATCCACCTTCTTTCTCTTAGCCAGTACAATATTGTTTTGATAACTACTGTTTTATAGTACAGTTTAAGATCTGGTACTGCTGGGCCACCATCCTTAATATTTTTTTCCATTAGTTCCTTTGATATTCTTGATCTTTCGTTCTTCCAGATGAACTTTGTTATAATTTTTTCTAATTCTATAAAGAAGTTTTTTGGTAGTTTGATAGATAAGGCACTGGATAAATAATTTAGGTAGGATTGTCATTTTTATGTTATTAACTCATCCTACCCATAAGCAATGAATGTTTTTCCAATTGTTTAGATCTAGTTTTGTAGTTGTGTTCATATAATTCCTGTGTTTGTCTTGGCAAGTAGATTCCCAAATATTTTATATTGTCTAGAGCACTGATGGCAAACCAATGACATACAGCCGCATGTGGCCACATACAGAGAAGTATGGGGCCACATGCCAAGGATGAAACATTTGCTGTAGTGTATTGTAGACACTCTTTGACAGAGGTCTGGAGGCTAAAACAATTGTCACTAAGCAGGTAAGTAAAATAATTAGTTTTTGGTTTATTAAATATAGTTATATATTATAATTATACATTTTTGTTATTTAAACTATAAATATCATGTTTTTTTCCTCGAAGTAAGATACCACCCCAGTTATGCTTGGTTTTTTGGTGAATTTTGACATACCAAGTTCAAAAGGTTGCCCATCACTGGTCTAGAGTGATTTTAAATGGAGTTTCTCTAATTCTTATTGCTGAATTTTGTTGGAAATATATAGACTAGGACTTTTTTTTAAGGTAATAGATTTCAAATAGTTCATTGATTCCTAATTATCTCTCCTTGACCTGCTTTCCATTAGGTATTAAAGATTTTATTCTATTTTTAAAAGAGTTTTCTGAGTTCTAGTATTTCTTGTATCTTATGGAGCCATTGGTTGGTTGGTTCTAGTCTAGTTTTCAGGGAGTCTAATTCTTGGGCAAATTTTACCTTTTTTCTCTTCTAAGCTATTTGTTTTCCCAACAGTTTTCTTTTCATGAGAATTTTTCTGTTAGTTTCTTATTTTTTTGTTTTATTTTTTTCCTAAGGAATCCATGTAGTCTTTGGAAAATCAGTTTTCCTTTAACTCTCTTGCACTTGTTTAGGAGCTACTTTCTCCTTTTGGAGATACTAATTTAGTAACTTTTTATACTGGTTTATGTTTTCTTTATTTATCTTTTCATCTTCAGTTCCTGAATTGGACCTTTCTGCTATGGCCATACTCAACCCTCTACAACACTTTTGGATGAGGCAATTGGTTTGTCCTTGTATTGTTTTGTGGTTTTGCGTTGGATCTCCCAGGTTACTGTGCAGACATCCATTTCCCGGGTAGATTGATTTGGATCTTTTGGTATCAGAGCTAAGGATCTCCATGAAACTTGGAGGCCCAGTCTGGTTGTTGCCTGCATCTGCTCCCTAACATTTCCAATTCCCTACCCTGGGGTTTTTTCTATCAGTCATTAAGTGACTGCTATGCACCAGGCACTGTACAAATTGCTAGGGATAAAAAGAAAGGCAAAAGCATCCTCTGCCCTTGAGAAGATTACAATCTAATGATGGAGACAATAAACAAACACAATATGTACAAACAAGCTATATACATGATAACTAGGAAATAATTAATAGAGGAAAGTCCCTAGAATTAAGAGAGATTGAAAAAGGCTTCCTGTAGAGGTGAAGTTTTAGTTGGGACTTGAAAGACAGGAGGTGGAGATGAGTAGGTAGAGCATTCCTAACATAGGAGCAGCCAGAGAAAACACCCAGTATGTAGAGGCATAGAATATCTTGTTCCTGGAACAGCAAAGAGGTCATTGCCCCTGGATTGAAGAATATATTTATGGGGGGGTTATATGAGATTTCCTAAGAATACTGGAAGGAGAGACACAAGAAGGTTATGAAGGATTTTGAACACCAGAGGACTTTGTATTTGATGATGGAGGCTTTGGAGGATGGATTGGAAAGGGAAGAGATTTGGGGTACGCAGACCATTCAAGTTATTGCAGTAGTCCAGGGATGAGGAGGTGGTAGTAGTATCACACAGAAGAGTAGGGTTTAGTATGGTAAGGCAGAAGGAGGCTTGGAAAACCAAAGTGTATGTTGCATTTGTATTGGCAAGATCCCAGGTGTGATTGCAGCTGAATTGGGGTAAAGGTACAGGCCATGGAAGTGAGTAGATTGAGGAACTGAGTGCTTAAGGTGCTTGAGAGAATAAGTTGAAGGTATGAGGTCAAGAGTTGGAGAAGTATGGCGAGTGAAAGATTAAATCCCTGAGGAAACAAAGGTTCGAGCTTCTGAGCATACCGGTTTATTAAACAATGCATTCCATTTCTACCCAACAAATTGGAACCAATATATTTTCTCAGCTTTGACACTAGACCAGGGGTCGGCAACCTTTTTGGCCGTGAGAGCCATAAACACCACATTTTTTAAAATGTAATTTCATGAGAGCTGTACCTTGCTCACAGTGTGCGCTCCTGTAACAGTGCCTGAAAAAAAATTGACTTTATGGCTCCTGCAGAAAGAGCCATATCTGGCCCTCAAAAGAGTCAGATATGGCTTCAGAACCATACGTTGCCGACTCCTGCACTAGACCCTGAATACAAGAGGAAGCAGATTTTTATACATTAAAAACAATCAGATAGGGCCAATTAATTAAAGGAAATGGTTAACAAAGATACAACTTTAGGCAATCAGATTTCTAATTGGAAGAAAGATTAGGAACTTTTCAGTTTGAAAGAGGGAGAGTGAACAGTTACGGTTCCCTGAAATTAGAAAAAGAAGTCTCTTATTCCCCCCAAGTATCTGTGAATAATCAAAGGAACATGAAAATAACAAGTGATCAGTATGGGCTCAATTGCCAGATAAGGCACATAGATTCCTTGAGATGTTCAATTATGTGAAAATTCCTTATTTTATTAGTCTTAGGATCTGACTGAGTTTCTGGTCAGCATAACATAGATCCTTCATTAAGGATGGATAAAATGGAAATAATAAGCAGCTGGTAGAGGGTGATCTAGCTTCTCAGACATACACAGCTAGGTTCAAACAATACAACAAAGTCCTCTCACAATTCCTTTAAAGTAGAGAAAGAACCAGTACTGAACTCTGAGGAAGAACAGAGAAGTGTCCTGGAGACAGAAGCTTGCAAAGATTTTGATTAGGTAGAAAGTATGAATTGCATGTGACCTATCAGTTGCTGCTTCCTAACAAGAGTGCCCTGCAGATTATAAGGGTTACTGGGCAGTTTGTAGTCTCACTGAGAGGCTAGACTTGTTTGGTTGCACTGGTGGGCTTTACTGGCCTTTTCTGAGCCTTGTGCATTCTGGAAAGGAAGAAGTCATTGTAGTTGCTCATTATGTTTCTTTTCTTTTCTTTTTTAAACATATACGTTCTGTCTCAAAATTGATACTAAGTATTTGTTTCAAGACAGAAGAGCAGGAAGGGCTAGACAGTTGGATTCAAGTGACTTGCCCAGGGTCATATAGTAGGAAGTGTCTGAGTTCAGATTTGTACCCAGGACCTCCTGATTCTAGCCCTGGTGCACCATTCATTTAGCTGCCTAGACATTGTTCTCATTATATTTCTTGATCATTATTTGTTTTGGTGAGACCTTCAAGGTTTACTAGGGTAGGAATGTGAGGACTGGGGGCTCTACCTCCAGTTGGGCAGCCTCTTGTCCATAAGTCCTTGATTTTCAGTATTAATGTGGTTAAGTTCATCCAGTACTATATATCTGTATGTGCCTTAATCACTGGATAAGAATCTCACATTTACTACTAACAATTAATGCTTATGGACAGTCTAAAAAACTGTAATCAGTATTTTTCTCCTTTTTCTATCACTTTACCACCGACATTGTAGAAGTGAATGGGATCTACACAGGCCAAAATAAAGGAAAACTCCTAAAGGGCTGTGTATGGACCTGTAGCAGCAAGCCAGGAAGATGGATGCTGCTTTGAAACAAGATGTGGTATCATTTGAAAAGGAAACAAACCAATCCCTAGAGTAGGGGTAGGTAAATTTGGAGTCTATAAACTTTTTAAAAAATAATATTTTGATGACTGTATTTCATTATAATTTGTTTTCTTTTTAGTTTTATGTATTTAATTTTATACATTTTAAAAACATTATCCCTAGAGGGGGTCGATAAGTTTCACCAAGAATCCCTGTGGGTGTAGAGGTATCATAAAAGAAATAAAAGAAAACTGTTGTATAGGATATGAGTCTCCCGGAATTCTTCCTCTCCCATAGTTCTTAACCTCTCTGCTACCATGCCCCAGTCCAGGATCCTCACTCCTTGAATTCTTACTTTTTACCTTTTCCCTTGGGCACCACCACTAGTTTTTTGGAACTGGGATAGTCCTTTGTTTCCCTAGAGATGTGAAAGGAGAGGGAAGAAGGAAGAGTACCTGAGGAGGAAGGGGGAAAGAAAGGGATTTGTTCTTGTTCTTCCAAGTTGAAACTCAGTTAATTTGTTTTCCCTTGAGACTTCTAGATGGTACAGTAGATAGAATACTGGGCCCAGAGTCAAGAAGACCCAAGTTCAAATGTGATCTCAGATACTTCATTAGCTATGTGACTCAAAGCAAGCCACTTAACCCACTTGGCCTCAGATTCCTCATTTGGAAAATAGCTATAATCACAATACCTACCTTACAGGGTTGTTGTGAAGATCAAAGGGGATAACATTTATAAATCTCTTATAATACACTATATAAAACTTATCTCTTCCCCTGAACTAAAATGTTTTTAGTAACTTAACTCCCTTCTCCTGAACTAAAATGTTTTTAGTGACCCATTTTATTTTGACACATTAGTTATTTCCTTACAAAGAAACCTCTCTATAGTACCTTACCACTAAAAAAGCAGCTTTAAAAACTCATCTAATATAATATAGTGATTTCAGCTGACAGTACATGTAACTTAAAAAGAAATTGTTTGTTACATTAAAGTTCCTAGCCTCCCTCTTTTCTTTCCTCCCCACACTAAAGAAGGGATCATTTGACCAAAAATATATATAAGTACATGTAATTTAAAAAAATCTTAGTTTAAAGGAAAGTTTTATGTTTCAATTTGCATTTAGAACCAACACATTCCATTCCATTATATTTGACCTGAGTTTTGCCTTTTTATCTCAATTCATTTTCCAGTAGAAATATTGTTATACATGGTAAATACCTTATAGCTTACTGTATATTCAGCATTATACTTCAGCTCTCATCACCACAAGATTGCCCTCCAGATGATGAATCTTTTTGGCTATAGGAATGCAGATCTACCACTTACATGAAGAGGATTATGATCTTTGATTATGGGAGAAAGCTCCTAGACCTGTGAAATCATGATTTGAAATATTGAAGCAAGTACGTTTCAGGTATTTTCTGAGTAAATAGGCTTTTGTGACCTGGCATAAGAATTTATATCATCTCTGTGGGAAACAAAGTGCTTTCTATGTTTTGAACATCCAACTAGCAAATGAACTTAAACTTTTTTAAATGTTGTATTCTTACTATTCATCAACAAACACAAATCTTTAAATAAACCAAGAACAAAGGAAGAAATGATCTGAAAATGATTTATAAGTGAACTTGTAAATAAACTTCCCTTAAGAACTTTTGGAACAAGCCCTATTCATAAATTGGAGATAGACCACTATATTTTTCCTCTGTTTCCTGTTTAAGTTATAGCAAAACTTGGTAAAATGAGGATTTAGGGTCACTTAAAAATTCTTAAAGCTTGACACTATAGGAGATAAAAATGATCTGCATATTTGTTTTAATGAGGGACCTATAAGGATTAATTATAATTAATTATTTCAGTCATATGCTTTAGAGAGTGGTTGAGAATAATAATCATAAAATATCTGAGGAGTCTAAAACATTTTACTCACGTTTCTCTTTAACTCATTAAATAGCTTTGTACTTTAATGTTTTTCCCTATGAAATTCTTAAACAGAAGCAAATCCTCCTAGGTCCCCTTTACCCCCTCCCACCATGGCATTCCATAAATATCATTCAGCCTAAAATAGCTTTACTTTATAATTTTTTTTTTAAACCCTTGTACTTCGGTGTATTGTCTCATAGGTGGAAGATTGGTAAGGGTGGGCAATGGGGGTCAAGTGACTTGCCCAGGGTCACACAGCTGGGAAGTGGCTGAGGCCGGGTTTGAACCTAGGACCTCCTGTCTCTAGGCCTGACTCTCACTCCACTGAGCTACCCAGCTGTCCCCTAAAATAGCTTTACTTTAAAAGGTTATACAAGGTCTTTGAGAAGGCTGTGCTAACATAAAGATAATATTTATATATTCAATTATGGCTTATGAAATATTTATCTTGCAACAATTCCATGAGGAAATAAAATATTATTCCCCATTTTATAAATGAATAAAGTTTCAAAGGAGAATTGATTTTCCCAAAATCACACTGGAGCCAGTACTTGGAGCAAGGCCTTTTAACTTTTAAGTCTAGCTCTGCTTTCCACTCTGTTATGCTCTGACTGTAATTAGTATTAGGGTATTAAATTTCTTGGTTGGCTTCTGTATATATTAGAAATTCCAAGCCAAGCTCAATTATTACTGGGCTAAATAACTTTAAAAAAACAACAACAACAACAACAAAAAACAGAAAAAAACTTCACCTGTATATGGAGATACTTAGGCCTGCAGACTAGGCAGATTAGTTTACTGTTCCTCTCCAGATTCTCAGTATAGTCATTTGAGTGTTGTCTGGGGCCTGTGATATGACGATTGCCTCTTCTATCTCTTGCTGTCACTCTCTCACTCTTTTTCACAGTTGTGAAGAGTGGAACAGCCTAACTTGTTCTTCTTCTACATACTACCTGCTTCTCCAGGTTTTGCATTTTATGTGTTTTAGAATGACTAGAATATGAGTAAGTGGCCAATTAGTCAAGTAAGTGAGTTTATGTATATATTTTTTACATAATAATTTTACTATTCAGATTTTGATTAAAATTATTTGCCACCATGGATCCCTGAGGTTAAGATGTGTTCTGTAAACTTGGCCATGTTTTGGGAAATAAATCAGAGTTGTGAAAAGATAAGCAGAGTAAAAAGGAAGTAATGTTCTAGAAAGGGCATACTTGTCCTGCAATGGGAATGACATGATAAATAACTGTCTTTGTTTTATGAATCCTGAGTGGGCACCTTTCTTTTGTCTTTATATCTATAACTTTTTTCTACCTGTGTCACTTCTTAGAATCCATTCTTCTTCATTTTAGATTTTAGGGAAGTTGCCTTTCCGCTGTGCTTCCGCTCCTGCAGTCTTTTCTCTGAATGTGGGTAGCATTCTTTACCATAAGTCCCTCAGAATTGTCCTGGGTAATTGCATTGCTGCTAGTACAGAAGTCCATTACATTCGATTTTACCACAGTGTATTGGTCTCTGTGTACCATGTTCTTTTGGCTCTGCTCCTTTCACTCTGCATCAATTCCTGGAGGTCTTTCCAGTTCACCTGGAACTCTTCCAGTTTATTATTCCTTTGAGCACAATACTATTCCATCACCAGCATATACCACAATTTGTTCAGCCATTCCCCAATTGAAGGGCATACCCACCTTTTCCAGTTTTTTGCCACCACAAAAAGCGCAGCTATAAATATTTTCATACAAGTCTGTTTATCTCTGATCTCTTTGGGGTATAAACCCAACAATGGTATGGCTGGATCAAAGGGCAGGCATTCTTTTATAGCCCTTTGAGCATAGTTCCAAATTGCCAGCCAGAATGGCTGGATCAGTTCACAACTCCAACAGCAATGCATTAATGTCCCAATTTTGCCACATCCCCTCCAGCATTCATTACTCTCCCCTTCTTTCATTTTAGCCAATCTGCTAGGTGTGAGGTGATACCTCAGAGTTGTTTTGATTTGCATTTCTCTAATTATTAGAGATTTAGAACACTTTCTCATGTGCTTATTGATAGTTTTGATTTCTTTACCTGAAAATTGCCTATTCATGTCTCTTGCCCATTTATCAGTTGGGGAATGGCTTGATTTTTTATACAATTGCTTTAACTCCTTGTATATTTGAGTAATTAGACCCCTGTCAGAGTTTTTTGTTATAAAGATTTTTTCCCCAATTTGTTGTTTCCCTTCTGATTTTGGCTACATTGTTTTTGCTTGTACAAAAGCTTTTTACTTTGATATAATCAAAACCATTTATTTTACATTTTGTAATTTTCTCTAACTCTTGCTTGGTTTTAAAATCTTCCCTTTCCCAGAGATCTGACAAGTAAACTACTCTATGTTCACTTAACTTATTTATAGTTTCCCTCTTTATATTCAAGTCATTCACTCATTCTGAATTTATCTTGGTGTAGGGTTACACTATTTACTTTTAAACCAGTGGTTTGCTTTAAACCAGTAACCCTTGTCCCTTTCCCTTTGATTTACTTCCCTTTCTACCCCCTCCCTTATTATTCCCCTCTTTTTATTTTTAAGGCCTAATGAATTCCCTCCCCCTTTTTCTCCCCTCCCTTTTTTGACCTCCCCTCTCCCCTGCTCCCCTTGGTTTATCCCTTCTGACTTTCTCAGTAGGGTTAGATAGAGTTCTGTATCCCAATGGCTATAGCTACTCTTCCCTCTCAGTGTTAATTCCACTGAGGGTAAGGTTTAAATATTACCTCTTAATGCTCTCTTCCTCTCCTTCTTATAATAGTATTCATCCCCTCCCCTTCCCATGCCCTCTTTGTGTGTAATAGAATATCTTATTTTTCTTATTCAAGTTTCCCTTGGTGACCTCTACTATTCACCCCCCTCTTTCCCAACCCCCCATATCATCTTAGACCATTTAGTACTCCAACCTCTCCCTATGAATAATTCTTCTAATTACTATAATAGTGAATACTATAATAGTGAATAGAGTTCACTACAGAGAACTACACGTAACATTTCTCCACATAGGAATACAAATAATTAGATCTTATTGAAGCCCTTAAAGAGGCAAATTTAAAAAATAAGAGTTTTCTTTCTTTCCCCTCTGTTTCTTATTTACCTTTTCATGTTTCTCTTGATTTTTGTGGTTGGATATCGAACTTTCCATTTAGTCCTGGTCTTTTTTGTGCAAATACTTGGAAATCTTCTATCTTATTGAATGCCCATACTTTCCCCTGGAAGTATATAGTCAGTTTTGTTGGGAAGGTGATCTTTGGTTGTAGACCCAGTTCTCTTGCCTTTCTGAATATCATATTCCAAGCCTTGCGGTCTTTTAGCATGGAGGCTGCCAGATCCTGTGTGATCCCGATTGGTGCTCCTTGATATCTGAATTGTCTCTTTCTGGGTTCTTGTAAATTTTTTTCTTTTACTTGGAAGCTCTTGAATTTGGCTATTATATTCCTGGGGGTTGTCTTTTCAGGGTCTAGAGTAGAGGGTGATCTATGGATCCTTTCAATATCTATAGTGCCCTCATGTTGTAGAACTTCAGGGCAGTTTTGCTGAATAATTTCTTTTAGTATGGAGTCCAAATTTCTATAAATTTCTGCTTTTTCAGGAAGACCAATGATTCTCAAATTGTGTCTTCTAGACCCGTTTTCTTGATCTGTCAATTTCTCATTGAGATATTTCATGTTTCCTTCTATTTTATCAATCTTTTGACTTTGCTCTATTTGTTCTTGCTGTCTTGAGAGATCATTAGCTTCTAATTGCTCAATTCTAGCCTTTAGGGACTGGTTTTCCTTTTCAATCTGGTCATTTCTGGTGTTCCATTTGTTTATCAGTTCATTTTATTTCTGTGCCTCACTTTCCAATTGCAAAATTCTGTCTTTTAAACTGTTATATTCTTGCCAGATCTCTTCACTCATTCTCATCGTCTCATATTTGAACTCTTCAAGAGCTTGTGACCAGTTTTCATTTTTTTGGGAAGGTTTGCATCTGATTATTTGCTTGTTCTCCTCTGCTGTTTGCTATGTTGTCTGGATTTTCTCTGTGTAAAAGTTGTTGAGTGTTAAAGATTTCTTTGTGTTGATCTTTCTCTTTTGGGGTTCTTGTGAATGGCTTGCCATTGTGAGCCGAGTGCCCTCTCAGGTTTATCCTCTCACACCCAGGGTCTCTCTGCACTCTTCAGGCTCCTGAGGTCCCAGATCTAGTTGTTCTCAGGGTCAAGCCTCCTGGTGATCCCCTTGCTTGTTCCTCTGCCCAAAGCTCCTTTTACAGTCTCAGGGTGCTGCTTTCACAGTCATGCACCCCTCTGCACTGGGTCTTCACCCAAGGTCCACGCCTGCGCTCAAGGTCTTTGTTCAAAGTCCACACGTTATTTAGCCTCTTGGGGTCTTAAGTCTTGCTGCTCTCCGAAGTAGGCTCTGCGGTTCCCAGGTGGCTGTCAAGGACTTAATGAATGCCCCAAAATTGCTCTAACTCTTTTGTGCTGGCTTTGACACTGTAGGTGGTGTTGAGGGGAGGGTGGCACTGTAGGTGGTGTGGAGGGTTGTTCAGCTCACGTTTTAGTGAGAGCTGTTTCACCCCCTTTTAGAATGGGAATGCGCCAATTCCACGTACCTTCAATGCTGCACCCTGTTTTGGGGTCCCTTCGTTCGTCTGGATTTGTTTTTATGTCTTCTTGAGTAGTCCTATATGTGTGGGTTAGGAGAGGTCAAGCAGCTGCTTTTTACTCTGCCACCATCTTAACCCAGAAGTCTCTCTTCCTTCCGATAACTGCTTTTTAGTATAGTTTGAGATCTGATATTGCTAGACTACTTCAAATTTTTTTTCATTAGTTCCCTTGATATTCTTGATCATTTGTTCTTCCAGATGAATTTTATTATTTTTTCCAGTTCAGTAAAATAGTTTTTTGATAGTTTGGTATGGCACTGAATGAGTAATTTAATTGAGATAGAAGTGCTATTTTTATTATATTAGCCTGGCTTAGCCATGAGCAATTAATGTTTTTGCAGTTGTTTAGATCTAACTTTTTGTGGAAAATGTTTTGTAATTGTATTCGTATAATTCTAGTGTTTAAATGGAATTTTTCTTTCTAATTTTTGCTGCTGGATTTTGTTGGAAATATATAGAAATGGTGATGATTTCTGTGAGTTTATTTTGTATCACGCAACTTTAAAGTTATTAATATTTCAATTAGTTTTTTAGTTGATTCTCTAGGATTCTATCATGTGATCCACAAAGAGTGATAGTTTAGTTTCCTCATTACCTACTTTAATTTCAAGTTCTTTTTTCTTCTCTTACTCTTAACATTTCTAGTATAGTATTAAATAGTAGTGATAATGGCCATCTTTGCTTCACCCCTGATTTTATTGAGAAGACTTCTAACTTATTCCCATTGCAGATTATGTGTGCTGATGCTTTTAGATTTAATACTACTTATTTTAAGGAAAGGCCCATTTATTACTGTGCTTTCTAGTGTTTTTAATAGGAATTGGTGTCATATTTTGTTGAAGGCTTTTTCTGCATCTGTTGAGATAATCATGTGATTTTTGTTAGTTTGGTTACTGATATGGTCAATTATGCTGATAGTTTTCCTAATACTAAACCAGCCTTACATTCCTGGTATAAATCCCAAATGATCATAGTGAATAATCTTTGTGATATATTGCTGTAATCTCTTTGCTAGTTATTTTATTTAAGATTTTTGCATCAATATTCATTAAAGAATTTGGTCTATAATTTTCTTTCTCTATTTTTGGCCTTCATGGCTGAAATAGGTAAATGGGAATAACAAGTAAACACAAGGGTGTTAAACACAAAAATGGACCACTCCCACAAACCCACAAGTGATAGGACACACAAGATGACCTACATAAGGGATGTGGGAAATGGGTAATGGTCAAAGTACACACAGGTTGGTAATGGCAGTTGACAGTTTACTGGTCACCAGCCTAGCCAAGGAAACTCAGGTTTTAGAAGGTATCTAACAGTGGGCTTTTCTTGAGGTAGAGGAAGACACAGGAAGTAAATAAAACAGTTTTAATAATGAGTTTTAGGGTTGGAGATATAAGGAAAGGTCACACTAAAACTAGGTGTGTAGATTGGTGATAAGAGCGCCCTTTGCACCAGCGCTCCCTGAAATTGTTACTTTCTCTTTAAGTGGCTGGACTCTCCCAGAACCTTTCCCTGTTCCCTGGGCGGAGAGCAGTGAGACTGAGAAGACTCAGGAAAGGAGTTGCCATTCTATTAGGCTGATTACACTCCAGAGATCCAGGGAATATGGACATTAGAGAATACTTTGCAAGGATTGGCTATAATCATTGCAATGAGAAGCTGGACTTGGAGACATTAACTGAAGTGATGTGGCATCATATTCAAGCTGTGCCCTTTGAAAACTTGGACATTCACTGTGGAATACCCATAGAGCTGAATTTAGAGGCCACATATAACAAAATAGTGAGGAGGAAGAGAGGCGGGTGGTGTCTAGAAGGAAATCACCTTCTCTTTTGGGTCTTGACCACAATGGGGTATGAGACCACAATTTTAGGGGGATATGTTTACAATCCCTTAAAAAGGCAGTATAGCACTATGACTCATCTGCTCCTAAAAGTTACAATAGGTGAGAAAGCCTATATAGTGGATGGGGCATTTGGCCGTTCTCACCAAATATGGCAGCCAATGGAACTGGTTTCTGGAAAGGATCAACCTCAGACCTCTTGCATCTTTCGATTAAAAGAAGAGAATGGAATCTGGTACTTGGATCAAATAAGACGGAAACAATTCATTCCAAACTCAGAATTTCATAACTCTGATCTCTTAGAAAAAAATGAATTCCATCATCTCTACTCTTTTACTCTTCAGCCACGAACAACAGAAGAATTTATGTCTGCAAATACCTTCCTTCAGAATTCCCCCCAGTCTGTGTTTACAAGTAAGTCTTTCTGTTCTCTGCAGACAGTAGATGGAGTTTACTGTTTAGTTGGCTGGATTCTTACTCACAGAAGATTCAATTACAAGGAAAACATGGATTTGGTAGAGTTTAAGATTCTGAAGGATGAAGATATTGAGAAGAGCCTGAAGGACATATTCAATATTTCCCTTGACAAAAGGCTTGTCCCAAAGCATGGTGACAAATCTTTTACCATTTAGTAAGAGAAAATACAGTAGCACCTGGGGTGATGAAATAGGTGCACCATGACAATGAAATTTTCAAAACATGATTTTATTGATAAATTTTGTATATTTTGTTTTGAGGTAAAAAAAAATGCTTTACAACAACAACAAAAACCAACCATAAAAAACTTTTCCCCA
>NW_025396965.1:0-4182 GCF_016433145.1 Gracilinanus agilis | reverse complement strand
TCGAAACTACCACACCAATGCAACTATCAACAATTTGGAAATAGGTCTTGATCAATGACACATGATAAAACCAGTGGAAATGGGTGTCAGCATGGGGGGGGGTGCGAGGGGTGAAGGGGAAAGTAGGAGCATGAATCATGTAACCATGTTAAAAACGAATATTAATAAATGTTTAAAAATAAAATAAAATAAAATAAAATATATTTTAAAGCCTAGTCTGAACTGGAAAGACCTACATGAACTGATACAGAGTGAAATAACCAGAACCAGGAGAACATTATTCACAGTGACTGAAATACTGTGGGATAATTAAATGTAATAGACTTTGCTGCTAATAGCAATACAATGACCCAGGACAATTCTGAGGGACTTATAAAAAGAATGTTATCCATCTCCAGAGAAAGAACTGTTGGAGTAGAAATGCAGATGAAAACATATGATTTATCACTTGTTTACTTAGGTATATGATTTGGGGTTTTGGTTTTATAAAATTATTCACTTACAAAAATGAATAATATGGAAATGTTTTGTGTGATAAAACATATATAACCCAGATTCAATTGCTTGCGAACTCCAGGAAGGGGAAGGGAAGAAGGGAAGAAGACAACATGAATCATATAACTTTGTAAAATCTATATGTAAATGTGTTATTAAAAGAAAAAAAATAAAGCCTAGTCTGAATCTAGGGGAACCTGGGTTAGGATGCAGGAAAGGTGAGATACTTGCTATCACTAGGGCAACTTCCTAAATTATCTACACTACAACATCAATCCTTTACGAGGTCATGGAACCAATTCTCCCAATTTTGCAGATCTCTTTGCACGCTACTAATAACAAGCCTATATTTTGTATAGCATTTCAAGATTTACTTACTTCATAAGTCAGTAAAAGCATTATTATCGTTGTTTTACAGATAGGGAAACTTACCTAGAATACTATCTCTGGCACAGACAAAATTTATACTTTGCTTCTATGTCCAAGTCTAATGCTCTTTCCATTCTACAACATTACCTCCCAAAAAAGTTGTTCCTCTGCTACCTGCTTCAATTCACTAATATGTCCTTCTCTTCTTTCAATACCCAACTCAGATGCTTAAAGTATTCCTTGGTCCCAACCACCACCACCCCATCTGAGAATTATCTCCATTATTAAAATTTTTGTAACCTTTTGCTTGGCTCTCTCCTTTGCATTTACTTCATTATAAATAAGTATTTTAAAAGCTTCTATCTACTTGACATGATTATTTGAATACATATGTGTGTGAGTGTGTGTATATATAATATATATATATGTAAATGTCATTTCCCTACTATTGAATTGTAGGAGCAGAGTCTGCATTATGTCTGTCTTTTTATCCGTAGCATAATGCCTTATCCGAAGTGGATATCCCATACATGTTTCCTGGGCAATGCCATATGAGAAAGTAAGCATTTTATCTGAAGTGTGGCTATGATTTCAACAGGTAGAGACTGGAAAGAAGGGAACTCCAAGAAAATTATTATATAAACAGAGGCAGAAAAGAACAAAATTTTTTTTTGAAGATTAGCTTGGGAAGGCCAATCCCAATGATTCCCAGAATTTCACCTACTCTAAGGAATGAAAATATCTCCATGCTCAGCAAGAGCTATTCCTCATCATCTACCTCACATTTCTCACAAAACAATTGTCTTTTTAAAAGTTCTGCCCAGAATGCCTTTCAATTGGGGAATGGCTGAACAAATTGTGAGATCTGACGGTGATGGAATACTATTGTGTTCAAAGGAATAATGAAGTGGAGGAACTCCATGTGAACTGGAAAGACCTCCAGGAATTGATACAAAGTGAAAGGAGCAGAACCAGGAGAAGATTATACACAGACTGATATATTGTGGTACAATCAAACATAATGGACTTCTCTACTAGCACCAATGCAATGATGCAGGACAACTCTGAGGAACTTATGAGAAAGAACATTATCCACATTCAGAGGAAGAACTGTGGAAGTAGAAACACAGAAGAAAAACAACTGTTGGATCACATGGGTTGATGGAGATATGATTGGGGATGTAGACTCTAAACAATCACCCTGGTGCAAATACCAATTATATGGAAATAGGTCTTGATCAATGACACATGTAAAACCCAGTGGAATTTTGCGTCGACTACAGGAGGGGTAGGGGTAAGGGAGGGAAAGAACATGAATCTTGTAACCATGTAAAAATATTCTTAATTAATTAATTGAGATTTTCCAAATTCAAAAAAATTTAAAAATTTAAAAAATGAAAGTTCTACCCAGGGTGACAATTAGGCTCTCTGGTTTCAGGGTTAATCCTAGGGTTTGAGTCATTTCTTTGTTAGTTCTATTTTGTCTGGGGCTCTTAAGGTAATATTTTAATTTAAGAGAACCCCAAAGGAATGAAAGCATTCTGGAACTACTCTGGTTTCAATTAAAAGAATGAGTCAGTCCTGGGTTGTACTTTCCTGTGGTAATCCAGATATCTCAGGGCTGTTCTAGCTTAAATCCTTGCAACCAACTGAGAGTCATAACCAGAAACACAAATTAAATATCAAATTAGGTTCCATAAATTAGGAAGTGTAACAGGTCTCAAACACTCATGTGACACAGTCTTCTACTTCTAATCTAAGAAATGCTAGTGAGACATGGTGGTGTAATGGATAGAAAGCTAGCTTAGAATCAAAAACTTCTGGATTCAGGGTCCACCTCTAACACATAATGGCCCTGGGCAAGTCACTTAAGTTCTCAGTAATGTCAAGCAACTTAAACATTATACAATCACAGATTTAGAGCTAGAAAGGACCTTGGAGACTATAGTTTGATATCCTCATTTTACAGATTAGAAAATTGAAGCTAAGAGAGTTTAAGTGATTTGTCCAGGATCATATTTCAGATCTGGGATAGGATTCAAGCCTAGGATTAGCTGACTCCAAGTCCACCACTCCATGTCTACTAAGTCATATGTCTCTCTCTTTCATGACAATCAATTATAGAACAGTTGCTGATCTGAATTGGTATATATAGTTTCCTCAATGGGGAACACCCTAAGCCAATGAAATCATAGCAAAACAAAACTGGAAAAATGAGAGAGAGAGAGAGAGAGAGAGAGAGAGAGAGAGAGAGAGAGAGAGAGAGGCTGATATTTGATGATTGTCAAGAAATATCATCTTTCAGGACACCTCATTCATTGCACCATATCTTAAAAACACATACTCAATAAATGTCAGTGGTGAAGAGGAATTCTCACTCTCAGCATCTTGTCACTGCTGGCTAGTTTCACACATTAGGTTGTTACCAGTCCATGAGTGCAAGGCAGAGGGCAGAGAGAATAATAAAGGTACCAGCTGAAGTTCTTCCCTGACATTATGTGTTTTTTGACGTGGGCTTATAATCAAAATGCACAAATAGAGGCTAGTTGCTGGGTCCAGCTTCAGAAACTTAGATTTTTAGGATCAGAAATTCTATTTTATCATTTCAACCAGGTATGTTCAAACTCTAGGGATAATTTCAAATTAATAAAACTGATAAAAGACTAACTTATAAGCCAGAATTCTAATTTACTGATTTACCATGAGTGATATACCTCATCACCATCCTCTGATTCTCTGATTAGAGGGCAGAGCCACAGATTCCAAACCTCTATTTAAGGAGAGAGCTCAACTCAGACATCTCATTTCTTACCTGGCTAAACAGCTTTGAGCCTTTCCAGACTAACTTCTCCACCATGTCTGAGTAGGGTGCCTCCTCCCATTTTCAGCTTCTTTTGGTGTACTGTCTTCTCCCATTAAATGGTATGCTCTTTGAGGGCAAGGACTACTTTTTTTTTATTGTATCCCCAGCATTTAATGCAGTGCCTGGCACTTAGTAGGAGCTTAATAAATGTTTACTGGCCATGATAAACCTGGCTCTCCACAAAAGTCCCATTCTGCCTTATCATGACCTGGAAATGACCCTCAAAGGGCAGCTAGAAAGCACAGTGCAAAGAGCACCAGGCATGGAGTTAGAAGGATGTAGGTTCAAATCTGGCCTCAGACATCTCCCGGGCAAGTCACTTAACCCCAACTGCCTAGCCCTTGCCACTTTTCGGTCTTAGAACTGATACTAAGAGAAAGTAAGGATACAAAAAAACAAAAAAGAAAGGAAAGAAAGAAAGAAAGAAAGAAAGAAAGAAAGAAAGAAAGAAAGAA
>NW_025396964.1:0-1316 GCF_016433145.1 Gracilinanus agilis | reverse complement strand
CCACAACAGGGCGCAGCATTGAAGGTACGCAGAATCAGGGCATTTCCACGCTATAAAGGGGTGAAACAGCTCTCACTAAAACGGGAGAGGAAGAAGCCCCTCCCCCACCCCCACACCTCGCACAACGCCAACGCACAAGTGGGAAAACAGGACTGGGGCAACCAAATAATCACTGGCAGACCCGGAGCTTGTACTTGTGTGCAGAAAGATGAGGGACCCCAGGTGGCTGGGGGCGCACCCGAGCGTCCACGTGGGTGAAGGCACCTCCTCGGGCCTGGACAAAGGCACCTAAAACGCGGCCTTTCCCAAGCACTGAAGGCATCTCCTCAGGTGCGAATAAAGATCTCCAGCCCACTGACTTTCACTACCTTCTTCGGGGGTGAAGGCAGGGCCCTAAGAGCATCTGGGCAGGTAAAGGCAGTGCCCTAGGCTTGAATAACAATCTCCAGCCCAGGCTTGGACCTCCAGTGAGGACCCGGTGCAGACCGGATCCCGGCAGTGGAAGCAGCCCCAAAGACTGCTGAAGGAACCTTGGGCAGAGGGGCAGACCTGGAACTACCAGGAGGCCTGACCATAGAACACCCTCTACACTGGACCCAGAAAAGTCAACACCCAGAAATATAATAGCGAAATTGAAGAGCTTTCAAATTAAAGAAAAAATCTTACAAGAAGCCAGAAAGAGACAATTCAAATATCAAGGAGCACCAATAAGGATCACACAGGATCTGGCAGCCTCAACACTAAAAGACCGCAAGGCTTGGAATACAATATTCAGAAAGGCAAGAGAGCTGGGCCTTCAGCCACGAATCAACTACCCAGCGAAACTAACCATATACTTTCAGGGGAAAGTATGGGCATTCAACAAAATTGAAGAATTCCAAGTTTTTGCACAAAAGAGACCAGGACTAAATGGAAAGTTTGACACTCAACCACAAATATCAAGAGAAAGATGAAAAGGTAAATAAGAAACAGAGGGAAAAGAAAGAAAACTCATAGTCTTTTAAGCTTGACTCTTTAAGGGCATAAATAAGATCTAATTATCTGTATTACTAGGTGGAGAAATGCTATGTATAATTCTCTGTAGTGAACTCTATACACTATTATAATATTCACTATTATAGCAACCAGAAGAATAATTCATAGGGAGAGGTCAGGATACTAAATGGTCTAAGAAGACATGGGGGGTGGGAAAGAGGGGGGAATAGTAGGGGACACTAAGAAAAATCTGAGTAAATAAGAAAAATAAGATATTCTATTACACACAAAGAGGGCATGGGAAGGGGAGGGGATGAATAATATCATAAGAAGGAGAGGAA
>NW_025396963.1:0-3119 GCF_016433145.1 Gracilinanus agilis | reverse complement strand
CTCTCTCTCTCTCTCTCTCTCTCTCTCTCTACCTGTCTGCCTGTCTCTCTCTCTCCCTCTTTCTCTCTTCTCTTTCTCTGTCTCTCTCATCTCTCTCTCTCTGTCCCTATCCCTCCCTCCTTTCCTTTCTCTGTTTTTGTCTCTGTTTCTTTCTGTCTCTCTGCTTTTCTGTCTTTCTCTGTGTGTCTCTGTCTCTCTTTTTTCTCTGTCTTCTCTTTCTCTCTCTCTCCCTGCCTGTCTCTCTCTTCCTGCCTCTCTCTCTCCCTCTTCTCTCTTCTCTCTCTTCTCTCTCTCTCTTCTCTCTCTCTCTCTCTCTCTCTCTCTCTCTCTCTCTCTCTCTCTCTCTCTCTTCCTCTTTCTCTCCCTCCTTCCCTCTCTTTCCCTCTCCCCAAACATATCACAGATTTGTGTGCCGGTGTCTTAGTCTCTCTCCTAGAGTGTAAGCTCTGTGAGGCCAGGCAGAGACTTTTTTATCTGAACTTCTATTCTGCCCTCAGCACCCAGCTGAGCAGTGCTCTGAATAAGGCAGGTGAAGTGAACTGAATGGAACGTCCTCAGAAACAGTATCTCTCACGTGCTAAAGACTGATATGATAGCGCAAGGCCATTCTGTGTCTGCCTGAATCTCTGGGCCCAGTTTGTTCCTCCATTATTTGCTTCCCTATTTGATAAAATCTCCTGCTGATGCTTTTCCCCCCATCTCACTCCCCTGTAAGTCTAATTTGCTCATCAACTTGTCACTGTTTAGATAAAGATAGATCACGGTCATCTAAATATCACCTTTAATTTCTTCTTCCTGTTGTTTATTTCTTGTGCTTGCCCATGACTCATCCCCTAGTCCTCTCTCCTTCTGGAGCCCCTTATGGAACTGGTTGAGCCTGAAGTACTATTAGTGACCTCTCCCCCTTGGAAAATTTCTCCTCCTTGGCTGGTGGGGAATGAATGCTTCTGTACCCAGGGCCTCACCGCTAAGGGCTGCTTCTGATGACCTAGATTGGGATGAACCTCTTCAAGGCTATTTCCTGTGCCGTAGATGAACGCACAAACAAAATGCCAGGATGGAAGTTACCACCAGCTCTGAAGAGAGGCTAACTTCCAGACCTGAGGACTCTTTTAGGTGAATTCTGGTATTCGGGTTTCTCTTCCTTGAAGGAGTCTTCTTTTTCCATTCCCATCTCAGTCATTTAACAAACAAGTATTAAGCCCCTACTTTGTTTAAGACACTTTGCTCTGTGCTGCAATATAAAAACAAAAGTAAAAAAACAGTCCCTGACCTTAAGGAATTTACAAATGAAAGTGGAGGAGGAGGCACAGTGGAGACAATGCTGAAACTGGAATAGTGATGGTCTAAGTTGAACATCTACCAGGTCTTTTGATTCCCAATCCAACTTTCTTCCTATAATACAATGGTAAATCTCTGAACCTCAGTTTCTTCACCTGAAAAATAATGCTATAATAATACCCATCTTGTCTCATTGGATTCTAGTGAGGGTGTTCTGAAAGGTGTAAAACATCCTGCAGGCTAATCCTAGAGTGAGGCAGCTAAAGAGCCACCATCTAGAAATATAGAAACAGAAATACTTCTGTTTGCCTGCTTTCCCTGGGACCTTGTGGACCAGGAAGGATGATTCTCTATCCCTCTAATAAACTAAAATTGGAAAATCAAAACCATAATATTCTTCGATTTTTTTCTTTTTTTTAAACCCTCACCTTCCACCTTAGAATCAGTACTTTGTATTGGTTCTAAGGCAGAAGAGCAGTAAGAGCTAGGCAATGGGGGGTTAAGTGACTTGCCCAGGGTCACACAGCTAAGAAGTGTCTGAGATTGTATTTGAACCCAGGTCTTCCCATCCCTGGGCCTGGCTCTCAATCCACTGAGCCACCTAGCTGTCCCACATTTTTTTCTTTTTAAATATCCTTTCCTTTGGTCTTAGTATCAATTCTAAAACAGAATAGTGGCAAGAGCTAGGCAGTTGGGTTTAAGTGACTTGTCCAGAGTCACACAGCTAAGAAGTGTCTAAGGTCATATTTGACCCCACATCCACCCAATTCTAGGGCTGGCCCTCTATCCACTGGGCTACCTAGCTACCCCAAAACCATGATATGCTTTCACTGGGTACAGCCATCAAGGCATCTGCACAATGGTGAACACTATACTAAAGTGGCTTTCCACAGCTACCAGGAGATTCAGAAGCTCCCCTCAGCCTTCCCTTTCACATGCATTCTTGTCAATTAATGCCTCTTGACCATTTTATTCAACCCAAACTATCTGGGTAAACTGAAATGAATGTTGGCTTAAAAGTCTCAATAATTGACGACGGAAAGAGGCAAGATCCACTTGGGCAATCTGCACTAACACTGGATTTCTAAGTCTAATTAATTAGTTCAGTAAACATTCATGTCTCCTATGTTCAAGCATATTGTGCTAGGTTCGAAGGATACTGAAACCAAAAACTTCTCTGAGCCTCAGTTTCCACATCTGTATGCAATAAGGAAAGGATCTATAATTTCAAGTTTGGTAGAGTCTAGGCTTGGAGCTCCTTTCCCCAAAGCACCTGTCTTTGACCTAAGAGAGGTTGTCACCATTGCAGAGCTAGGAACCCCGGGCTTTCTGACCTCAGAGCCCAGCACTCTAACCACTACCCAATACTGCTTTTATTTCCTCAGGAAGAAGTGGCGATAATAACATCTGAAATATCTATAAAACAAGATCGCAATGAAGCTCACTATTTAAGTAGTATAAAAATGTCAGTTACTGTTAATGATATTAATATTTCATTCTTCTCACCTTTTTGTTCAATGGAGCTCAGATCAAAGGATCCTGGCTATGGAAGGGACCTCAGAGACCACCTGATCCAACCCCCTTGTTTTACAGATTAAGAATTTGAAGCTCTAGAGACTGCTAAGTGGCTCAGTGAATAAAGAGCCAGGCCTGGAAACAGGGGGGCCTGGGTTCAAATTTGACTTCAGGCACACTTCCTAGCTATGTGACCCTGAGCAAATTGCTTGACCCCCATTGCCTAACCCTTACTACTCTTCTGCCTGGGAATCAATACACAGTAGTTCTAAGGCAAAGGAAGGGAGGGAGGGAGAGATGGAGGGAGGAAGAGATGGAGGGAG
>NW_025396962.1:0-6859 GCF_016433145.1 Gracilinanus agilis | reverse complement strand
CAAGATAAATTCAGAATGGGTGAATGACTTGAATATAAAGAGGGAAACTATAAATAAGTTAAGTGAACACAGAATAGTATACTTGTCAGATCTGTGGGAAAGGAAAGACTTTAAGACCAAGCAAGAGTTAGAGAAAATTATAAAATGTAAATTAAATGGTTTTGATTATATTAAACTAAAAAGTTTTTGAACAAACAAAAACAATGTAGTCAAAATCAGAAGGGAAACAACAAATTGGGGAAAAAATCTTTATAACGAAAAACTCTGACAAGGGTCTAATTACTCAAATATACAAGGAGTTAAAGCAATTGTATAAAAAAATCAAGCCATTCCCCAATTGATAAATGAGCAAGAGACTTGAATAGGCAATTTTCAGGTAAAGAAATCAAAAGTATCAATAAGCACATGAGAAAGTGTTCTAAATCTCTAATAATTAGAGAAATGCAAATCAAAACAACTCTGAGGTATTACCTCACACCTAGCAGATTGGCTAAAATGAAAGAAGGGGAGAGTAATGAATGTTGGAGGGGATGTGGCAAAATTGGGACATTAATGCATTGCTGGTGGAGCTGTGAACTGATCCAGCCATTCTGATGGCAATTTGGAATCATGCTCAAAGGGCTATAAAGGAATGCCTGGCCTTTGATCCAGCCATACCATTTTTGGGTTTGTACCCCAAAGAGATCATAGATAAACAGACTTGTATGAAAATATTTATAGCTGTGCTTTTTGTGGTGGCAACAAACTGGAAAAGGAGGGTATGTCCTTCAATTGGGGAATGGCTGAACAAACTGTGGTATATGTGGGTGATAGAATACTATTGTGCTAAAAGGAATAATAAACTGGAGGAGTTCCAGGTGAACTGGAGAGACCTCCAGGAACTGATGCAGAGCTAAAGGAGCAGAGCCAGAAGAACATTGTACACAGAGACTGATATACTGTGGTAAAATTGAATGTAATGAACCTCTGTACCAGCAGCAATACAATGACCCAGGACAATTCTGAGGGATCTATGGTAAAGAACGCTGCCCACATTCAGAGGAAGGACTGCAGGAGAGGAAACATATAAGAAAAACAACTGCTTGAACGCAAGGGTCAGGGTGGACATGATTGAGGGTATGGACTCGAAACTACCACACCAATGCAACTACCAATAATTTGGAAATAGGTCTTGATCAAGGACACATGACAAAACTAGTGGAAATGTGCTTTGGCCATGGGTGGGGGGAGTGTGGGAGGTGAAGGGGAAAGTAGGAGCATGAATCATGTAGCCATGTTAAAAATGAATATTAATAAATGTTTAAAAAAATAAAAATTAAAAAAAAGGAAAAAAAAGCTATTTTTTTTTGCAGTTGCCTTACAGTAGTCTCCACTCAAATATATAACTTAAAGCATAACAAAATAGAAGAATGAAACATGTGTGGGTAGCATAAAATCAAGCACCCAATTGAAAAATTAGTAAGAAAAGGTAGAGAAACCACCTTGATTCTTTTTTTTTAAAACTTTACCTTCCCGTCTTGGAGTTAATACTTCAAGGCAGAAGAGTGGTAAAGGTAGGCAATGGGGATCAAGTGACTTGCCCAGGGTCACACAGCTGGGAAGTGTCTGAGGCCAGACTTGAATTTAGGACCTTCCATCTCTAGGCCTGGCTCTCAATCCACTGAGCTACCCAGTTGACCCCTACCACCTTGATTCTATAGTATTTCATCAAGGTCAGATTTTCCAAGTCAGCCTCGTATCAATAGAAACACACATTTGTGCACATTTCTGTAATGAAATGGAGCCATAACAAAATTATTACCTTCCAAATAACATACCATTGTACTCTATTTCCAAGTAATTATTTACTTGACAAAAAGATTTAGGTGGGGAATGGAATTTATTTTATAAAATTCTGATTTGCATACAAGTTTTAAGAGTATACTGATTGTGTAAAAAAAAAAAATTCCATGCTATATAACCAACAGGTGTTGCTATAGAGTAAGAAGTTTGACCAAAGAGGTGATTCCTTACTCCCATGGTAATGATAGCTGGCATTCAAATGGTGTTTCAAGGTTTGGAAAGAATCTTACAAACATTATCTCATTTTATCTTAACCACCCATGGAGGTAAGTGCTATTATTATCTCCATTTTGCATTTGAGGAAACTGGGGCAGTTTCCACAGGGTCAAGTAGCAAATAACTATGTAAGGCAGATTTTGAACCCAGGTCTTATTGTGAGACGAACATATTAACCACTGCACTCCCAGCTAGCTGCCTCCCAACTAAAAAGGAATAGAGTTGATTCTCTCAATTATTTGTCCTCCCACTGGACTGATTCAAGTGTTTTTATTTCCCTTTTCTTATCTACCTCCTTCCTATCCTTGAACTTTCCAGCCATTCATTTGGATTTTGTCTGGGACTCCCATGTTTAATTACTCACATTTTATTCTGACAATGAACTCAATAAAGTGAATGGTCAAGGCAATTAACCCTTGAGTATGTGTCTCTTTTTCTGCTATTTTAGGGAGACAAGACAAAGTTTAATAAAAATAGTCGTCATCATGCCAAGATAAAAACCCTAGCTGTGTGGGAAAACATATTACCTTCTGTCCTAGTTAACTTCTGTGTACTGAACTACTAACTGATGTCCTTCCTGTTAAACTCTCTGTCCACAATGAAAGAAATATCTGATGGAGAAATGATACACTTCAATCTTTATATGGAGAAAGACCACTTTAAAGTACAACAGGAAACAGTGAATAAACACCTTTAAAAATAACAATAAACTCAGGGTTTAAATGTCCATTCTTTCAGAGGGAAAGAAGACACACAACTGGCTGGCCACATTCTAAGCCAGGGAAAATGTTCAACAATCTACTTACAATCTCCATCTCATATTAGTAGACTGGTAGACTCATATTGATCACCCTGGTGGAGTGCTATAATGCTCAACTCCATTCTTTGTCTCTAACATCTGCTTGTCTGTACATATATGCCCTCTTTGTCGCCCTTTCTCTATCTTTATTGCAGAACAATTTTTAAAGCACATTGCAGCCAAAACTCTTCTCTCCACCTCAAAGTCAGTAACAACTGTCTCTAATCTTTTAGAACTACCACTAGGGTTCCTAGTAAGAGCATCAAAACTCTATCCTCTACAAATATGAGAACTCATTTGAATTCATCCAACTATACTGACACAACTTTAAATCATGAGTAGTTGTTAAAGCTGGGTTTTTCATATGATAGCCAAATATCTGGATATGTGTTGTCATATAGAAATCTACAGTATATTCAAGAGGATGAATTTTCCTTTGCTATTGCATGTTTTGTTCTAACATTAACATAATCATCTATCATTTTCCACTTTAAATTATAAAAATATTTGAAAACATGAGGAGAGGTGACTCTCTTTATATGTTCTTAAACTATGACAATACTATATATTTATATAAAAGATTACTACATAAATGGTATAATAGTTTCTTAAATGTTTAAACTCCTCTCAAATCAGCCAGAGGATAGCAATATATCATACAAATGAATTAATCTATCATAAAATTTTTCAGCTCACTTTAAAAAATATATATGACTAATTTTTTGTGCTTAGTATAATAAACATTTTAATATGGTTGGAGAGATCTGGCGATATGTATAATCTATGTAGTTAATTCTCAAGAGAATTCATTCAAAATCTTAATATTGCAATTGCCATTGGAAGTCAGTTGAATGAAGTAGTCTTTGGTGCCTTCAGAGAACTCCAGAGAACCTCTCGGTGAATTATAATGTGTTTGCATTACACACATACGTGTGAATTCCATAGTCTTTCTTTTTCCAGTTGTATAGTTTAATTTAACCTCTGCCTGAATCTCAGGGGGAAAATTACTTTTACTTTTGTCTGTAAGTTAGTTCTAATGAGGCTAAGATTATGAGTAGAAGACTTCAGCATTCCAGTTAACTTCTTTATTTCAATAAAATTATGTAATATGGACACAAGCTACCCTTCAATCACTAGCATTTCAAAAATGCATGTATATCTGTGAGCACATAAAATACAGTACAGCCAGTCGAGTTGGAACCCGTGATGGGAATCCATGATTTCTATACTGAAGCAACTCATGGATCTGATCATCAGGCAAGCAAAATGCTTTTAAGGACTTACTTACAATGTACTCTGAACTGTGCTAAACACCAATAAAACAAAGAAAAACAAAAAGAAAATTTGACCTCAAAGTACTTACATTTTGGGAAGAGTGATTTAGTGGATCATCTCTCAAAGATAGTGGATAATAATCTTCCTATAAGAGGAATGACACTGTGCTGTCCCATCCCCCTTCCCCTACCTTCAATTTAAAATCTCAATAAAATCTCAATAAAAACCCCAAACTTAGATGTAGATCCAGAAGGAATCTTAAATATTATATAAATAACTTGTTTATTTGCAGGTAAGGAAACCAAAATCTCAGAGGTAAATTGTTATATAAGCCACACAGGTAATAAACTACAAAGCCTGAACACAGCTTCTATGATGTCTGAAGACTTTCTCAAGAGTACAAAGAATGTCACAGTTTACCTATCATCTTTTCTCCTATTGTCAACATTCATCATAAAATGCCTCATCTCAAAAATATTTTAAAACATCTGATGGAGGTTATATTCTCAATATTATAAACTTATATACCATGTTTTTTGGAGATTTGCATATATGAACCTCATAAAGCCAACTATCAAATAAATTCATTAAAAGTCTTTATACTGTTATGGTCAAATGGGAATCATTCATATGAACTCCTTTTTTTGTGCCTTCAGTGGATTTGAGTGCCTTATCAGTAAAATATGAAGTGCTTTCATTTTACACATACATGTGAATTCCAATAATTTATTTTCCTAGTAGAATGATTATTTTCTTATAAATATATTGTAATCACAATTATTAATCATTCAAAATAGAACTAATAATAGTGCCCCATTGATGAATATCCATTACTCTTCCCTGTGTATATGACAATAGTTTCTCTTTTTAAAACACAATATTTGCCTCTGAAGTTATCTTATAATATATTACTATATGAGGTATAATATATATTTATATTGCTCTGTTATTTTTAATATTTACATGATGCATAATTTCTGGAGATATACACAATGTGTTTACTTAATAGTTATACACATGTAGAAGAATAAATTAGCATGTTTACATATTAACATAATACAGAGAAATTGATTTCAACAGAGAAAGGAACTGTCCTAGGAAAAGCATAGAAGTTGGAGTAAGAAGAACTGGATTTAAATTTTGACCTAATACTTACTAGCTGTGTGCCTTTGGAGAAGTCATTTAACTTCTACAAGCTTTGTTTCCCAGCAATACTTGCACTTTCACTGTATGTAAACTTAAATTTCTGTTTAACGTAACATTGTAGCTAGTAGATAACATAGTAGATAATATATAATAAGCATGTCCTAACTTATTATTTTAATATTTAAACCTTTGTTATGTATTAAATTTTAGATAAAATGAGATAATGTATAGAAGACAATTTCTATACCTTATATCAACATATAAATGTAAGCTATTCATAATTTGTTTTTTAACTAGTGAATCCTGAGTGAGTTTTCTGAATATAAACTTTTTGGGTTCTCTGAGAAAAATCTTACTGTATGTTGGTCTTCCGAACAGCAGAAGCCTAAATAAATACATAGAATCACAGGGCCACAATGCTTGGTGTGATCTTGTAGGTTATTTAGTCTGATGTCAAACTGATCAGCAATCATTGATAACATCAATAATAAATGATCATCATACCTGTGCTTGAAGAACTCTAATAACAAGAAATTAAAAACCTCTAAAGGCAACTCATTCCACTTTGGTATATATAGATATGAGGAGAAATATTAATTACTGATGTTTTGAAGGTTGCAATGCTACCAAAATACAGATTAGATTTAACTCTACTTTTAATACTCTTCCGAGGCAGATGGCTTGAGAGCCCAGCTGTCCTAGTGATTCTGAGGGCAGATAAAAATGAATTGGTTAAATATCATGATTAAATCACAATGTTACAAATGTTTTCTATGATTATTCAAATTTAATAAGCTGACTATTTTGCCCCTACATGTAGGTAATATATGTAAATAGGAAAAGAAGAGGCATTAAGGCTCTTTAAAATAATGATCCCTTATAGTCCATGTCTGCATTTTATATTTGAAGGGAAGGAGAACAGAAAAAATTGCTCAATAGGGGCAGCTAAGAAAAAGCTGTATGGAAAACAACAGAAATCTTAGTTAAGAATTATGCCTCTCTAGACTAGAGTTTGATGAGGATTGAAAGGAGATACATTTAACCTAATTAAGATAAAGCATCCTTAATCAGGTTAAGGGAAAGCCTCAGTGTTAAGGTTCAAAGGACACTTAGACATCTGTCAGATTCCTGTCAGAGAAGGGAAAGGGGAACTCATTGGTAGAAGCTAGAGCAGTGAGAAACTTAAGCACTGTTTAGAATGTTTAATATGAAGCAAACAATGAATGCACTGGTCGTTTGATGATTTCTCTGTGTGTTTGAGGATATACATTCATATTTATATATAGCTATTTCTTATGTTTAAATAGGTTCTGCCAGATATTCTTTTTTATTCAAAGACATTGTATTTTCTAGATTACATGTAATAACAAATTTCAACATGTATTTTCCAAAATTATAAGATCCAAATTGTCTCCATCTCTCCCTTGCCTCTCCCCTCTCATATATGGTGACCAATTTGATCAGGGTTATATATGTACTATCATTCTGCCAAATATTCTTAATCAGTTTGTTCATCAGTTTCTATCTATCAACCACACAGTAAGTATTGTATTAAGTACTTATGAGATAAGACACTGAGTT
>NW_025396961.1:0-1461 GCF_016433145.1 Gracilinanus agilis | reverse complement strand
ATGAGGAATGCAAGGATGGTTCAACATTAGGAAAACCATCCACATAATTGACCATATCAATAATCTAACAAACAAAAACCACATGATTATCTCAATAGATGCTGAAAAAGCCTTTGACAAAATACAGCATCCATTCCTATTGAAAACACTGGAAAGTATGGGAATAGAAGGAACTTTCCTTAAAATAATAAACAGTATATACGTAAAACCATCAACAAGCATCATAAGCAATGGGGATAAATTAGAAGCCTTTCCAATAAGATCAGGAGTGAAACAAGTATGCCCATTATCTCCTCTATTATTTAACATTGTACTAGAAACACTAGCAGTAGCAATTAGAGAAGAAAAGAAATTGAAGGGATCAAAATAGGCAATGAGGAGACTAAGCTATCACTCTTTGTAGATGATATGATGGTATACTTAAAAAATCCTAGAGAATCAACTAAGAAACTGGTAGAAATAATCAACAACTTTAGCAAAGTTGCAGGATACAAAATAAATTCACATAAATCATCAGCATTTCTATACATTTCCAGCACATTAGAGCAGCAAGAGGTAGAAAGAGAAACACCATTTAAAATCATCCTAGACAATATAAAATACTGGGGAATCTATCTACCAAAACAAACACAGCAATTATACGAAAACAACTACAAAACACTTTGCAAACAAATAAAACTGAATCTAAACAATCGGAAAGTCATTGATTACTCATAGGTAGGATGAGCTAACATAATAAAAATGACCATTCTACCCAAATTAATTTACCTATTTAGCGCTATACCTATCAAACTACCAAAAAATTTCTTTACTGAATTAGAAAAAACTATAACAAATTTCAACAAAAATCCACTATTTGACAAAAACTCCTGGGAAAATTGGAAAACAATATGGGAGATATTAGGTTTAGATCAACACCTCACACCCTACACCAAGATGAATTCAGAATAGGTGAATGACTTGAATATAAAGAGGGAAACTATAAATAAGTTAAGTGAACACAGAATAGTATACTTGTAAGCTCTCTGGGAAAGGAAAGATTTTAAAACCAAGCAAGAGTTAGAGAAAATTACAAAATGTAAATTAAATGGTTTTGATTATATTGAACTAAAAAGCTTTTGTACAAACAAAAACAATGCAATCAAAATCAGAAGGGAAACAACAAATTGGGAAAAAATCTTTATAACACAAAACTCTGACAGGGTCTAATTACTCAAATAAACAAGGAGTTAAAGCAATTGTATAAAAAATCAAGCCATTCCCCAATCGATAAATGGGCAAGAGACATGAATAGGCAATTTTCAGGTAAAGAAATCAAAACTATCAATAAGCACATGAGAAAGTGTTCTAAATCTCTAATAATTAGAGAAATGCAAATCAAAACAACTCTGAGGTATCACCTCACACCTAGCAGATTGGATAAAATGAAAGAAGGGGAGAGTAATGAATGCTGGAGGGGAT
>NW_025396960.1:0-11308 GCF_016433145.1 Gracilinanus agilis | reverse complement strand
GGGGGAGGGGAGGGAGGGGGGAAATGTCATCCCGATTGGGTCCTGGTGTGGAAACTCCCTCCACCTGTGCAGATCTGCAACTCATCTGCAGCTGATAGTCTTCCAGAGCTTCCCGGGTCACACTGAAGAGTATAAAGTTACACAAACACAAGGAGGTCCTGATATTAATTAGGATCCTTCATAGGAAAAAGCAGGGTCCTAGGATTTAAAGTTGGAAGGGACCTGAGATCATCCAGACCAACCCCCTCATTTTAGAAAGGAGGAAACTGAGAACGGACAAGCCAAGTGACTTGCCCAGTCACTCCACTAATAAATAAGAGGTCAGAACTTGAACTTAAGCCCTCTAACTCTAAGTCCAGCATCCTTTCCATTTTATCCTGATTGCCTCCTTGTCTTGGGGAGCTGGGGGAAGAGAGAAAAGGAGACAGAGGTCTCAATGGATTAGTCTACAATAAGGATAAATGGCCACCTAGTAAGGGACAAGATCCTGTGGGGTCTTCCCCAGAAAGGAAAAAAAAAAAAAAGCTTGTCCATTATAATGTCTTACTGCTATGATTTCCATCCCTCCATCTCTGATATGATCAAAGTTCCCCAGAAATGCTACAGGAGCAGAAAAGAGGGGAAAGGGGGATTGTAGAGTGATATTCAGAAGCTGATTTCTGCCCAAGATCCATGTACCCAAAGTCATAGACCTTTTCAATTTGTTTTGTTTGTCCCCCCAAAGGTCAGAATTAGAAGTTGGGGGGAGAAGGGGGAATCCGGGAGTGATGAGGGAATGTGGAAAGCAGAGTATAAAGGAAGGCAGGTTTCACCTCAGTATAAAGGAAAACTTCCTAATTGTTCCAATTGTCCAAAAGGGGAATGGCCTACCTCAATGGAAGTCTCTAGAAGATGACTTCTCATCGGATGTAATAGAGAGCGATCCTTTTCGAATATGAGCCAGATGGTTTGGAATGTCTTTTCTAGCTCTGATACTCTATGAGTGGGCAAGAGGGTCACGCTGGGGTGATGATGCCAACTCGCATGTATCTTCCTGAACAGTTGGGGGAAAGAGTTCAGAAACACTGAGTGTTGGGGAACCACTGTTGGGGGAATCACTTGTTGGGGAGATTGTAAAGAAAGCACCCGTTCAAGTCGCTGCTGGACCAGATGCCCTCCAAGGCACTTCCCAGCTAGAAGATTCCAACTTAGAGATGCTGTTATTCCAAAGCAAGACTTGACAGGAGTGTGGACTATCTGGGATCCCAAACAACCCCAGTCCCCCACTGGAATTACCAGAAGAAACCGCAAGCTTTCATCGATATTCAGACTAGCTCGGAACATCACCATGAGTCTAGAGACTTAAAGTTGTCCTCAGCTGGGCAAGGAATCATGCCAGCTGGCTCATAGAACTCCATTTCCATTCATTCTCATCAGAACACACAGGTGTGTGTAAATTTATGCACACATATGTGCCCATCAGATGCCTGCGTTTCGAGTGGGGCAGTAGAAGGAGATTTCCTCTGTAGTCCCTGGAGCAGCAACAGGACAGGAATGGGTTCTGAGTTTGGAACATGCCCGACAGAGCAAGATTTCTGTTAGATCTTTCTGAGATGTAGAATTTTTGATCATTCTCAAGAACCAAGAGATGGCTCTGTATCCCTCTCCTTTTAAAAACAAATGGACATCCAACCCTTAGTTTGTGCCCTCCATAGTCACTCCTAGTTTTCCCAAAAAGAGATATGACCCACACGTAGCTGCCAGGGGTTATGGAGCTGAGGGGATTATTTCTCCCATTCTAGCTTTCTCTGTACCCCAACCCTGAGGACCCTTTACCCATTCATTCCATAGCTACCTAGAATACTTTCCTCGCCCTTTCTTCAGCATCTTTTTACCTTCCTGCCCCAGGTTCTCCCCAACTTCCACAGAGCCACCCCTAAAGAGAGGAAGAGAGAAATTTGGCCAACTGAGTATCTGCCCCATGTCATTGACTTGGGACCCTTCCAGTCCAGTAATTCAGTTGTCCTTATTAAGGTCAGATTTTGTGGGAGTGACGGTCTCCCCTCCTCTTCCCATCCCCTAAAACAATTTGGCGGCTGCACCCAGCACAGGGAGCCACCAAGCTAGAACCTCTGAAAAAGAGTTATTCTCACCTCCTATCCCTGCCATATTTCCTCCATGCTTCCACTCATCCCTCCAGTTTCTTTCTTGGAGAGGTCACTGGACTCAGTGGGATAGTCTGAAAGTCAAATCCATCATGGATCCTGGAGTACGGGGAAGAAGCATATACATGTCTAGATGTTCCAGCTCTTTCACTTCTCTTCCTTCTCTACTTTGATCCTGGCCTTGAAACAAATTCCCTGAAACCTCCACCTGACCAGGCAAAGGCTGGGGACAAAGCTGTCTGGTGTGTAGGTGATTTGTGAGGTTTGATCTTTTGAGTGTTCTTCATCAGGAAAATGGAGCGAATGCCAAATTAGGTCTTTTCTTCAAGGCCTCACTTTCCCTTGGTTTCCCTTCTACCTTTGCACTCCCATCACTGATAAATGTGAAACTGGTCCTTCTGACTTCCAGCTCTCTAGCAGGGACTTGGACCCTCCAAGATCAGCGGTGGGGGCCAGGGTGGGAATAATAGGAGATGTGCAGTTTTGCAAAGAGAAAAATTTGCAGGAGACTGAGGGAGGGAGACAAAAATTCCTCTTCCTTTTTTTTATTTTAAACTTTTATTTTAAATGCTGCTATATCCACCATACACTGGAACTAGACAAACAGATAAGACTTGTTTTTTTCTTTTCTTTCTATGAAAGAAATTGTTTTAGACTTAGCTTTAGGAAATTTTTAAAAGAAAAAAAAAAAAGAAATGTGAAGTTGTGTGTTCATTTCCCAAGGTTCCAGGAGCCTGAATCTAGGATCTCCCTGGAATGTGACAGCCAGTGCTCAGGGAGTCTCTGGATGTCAACTGATAGAGCTTCTGGGAAAGGGTGGGGCCTTCTGGGCTTTGGTGATGCCAGTGAACCTTGGCTCACTACTGTGTTTGATAAGACACAGTAAGGGCTAAGAAGAAAAACTGGGCAGGCTTTGAAGCCCCCCAGCTCTGTGGCCCTTAGCTGTTTGCCCATCCCCAATGGGGGAAAAGAAGATCAAGGCCATTCCTTCTCTACCCCATCTTCCCCCATCTTCCCATGCCCAAGCCTTTGGAATTTGACATAATAGCAGTGGCCTTTGCCCCTGAGAAGAGAATGGCCCTGGGAACCAATGTAGATAGGGGGTGGGGCAAGGCAGACTAGGTTCCCACATTTGATATCCAGATTCTAAAAAAGTCCTCCTTAGGCCCTTCTCCAAGTCCAAGAATCTGGATCTAGTCTACCTAGCCTTGCTCCTAGCCTTAACTCTTTCCATGGGTCTAAGAACATGGGAAGCTGGCAGAGCCCTGTGAATTAGACTAGGAGTCAGTAAACTTGGGTTCTATTACTCACACACACACCCCGATACCTCCTGCCTCACTATGTGACCTGGCCCTGTATGTGGGGAGCTTCATCCTTGTCCCTCTGGGCCTCTTGGGGCTGGTTCTGGGATGCAAGATGAAAAAATCTTCAGTAATTCAAGATATGTTTCTCTTCCATGCTGGCTTATACCAAATCAATATTGGAGTATCCCTAAGAGCAATGAGATAGCTGAGAGAGGTAGTGAGCTTCCTTTCCTTGGAAATCTTCAAGCAGAGGATAGATGACCACTAGTTAGGGCCATCATAAGGGGGAGACGAGTTAGACAAAATTATCTCTGAGGTCTTTTCCAACTCTGAGATTCAATAAAATGATGTAGTTATTAAATTCCAAATGTTTTGCCCAAGATGGTGGAGCTGGCCAAGATTCCTGATGAGAAATGAGAGATCTGCCAAGCTTCCTTTCCTGGCAAGTGCTCCCTCACAAAGTACCCTTTTCTGGAGGGAGGGCTTTTTAAGCATCTTCTGCATTCCCAGCCTCTTGTCTTGGTTTGGCCATGTCTCTCCCTTCCCTGGGAGATTTGGGCCCCCAAGTCTTCTCTTCTGGTCTTAAGGGGAATGACGCCTGAGGCCTCATCTCACCCATACTTCCTTACAGCTCACAAGGGGTCTGATTTTTCCCTTGATGCCAGCCAAGACCTTGTTCGTTTCTTCTGGGCGACAAGAAGTCTTAGACATGGCCAACACAGGAGTCGCTGCTATCTCTTCCCAAGGCCTCCTTCCATCTGTTCCAATCTCAATTGTCAAGGTCCCATCCTCCCCAAGAATATTCTGTATGCTCCCTTTCCCCACATTAGAAATTACAATAACTCACATTTCTATAGCACTTTAAGGTTTGCCCAGGAGTTTCCTCACAGTGACCACCCCTGTAAAGTGGGTAGAGCAAAAATAATCATCCTCATTTTACAGACGAGGAAACTAAGGATCAGAGAGCCACAATTGATCTGTTCACACTATTACTAAGCGGCAGAACTAAGGTTCAAACCCAGCGTCTCCCAATTCCAGGCCTGTTGTTCTTTTCATGCCACCGCACTTAACAAATGTCAGAGCTGAGAAGGGACCTCAGAGGTCATCTGGTCCAACCCCATCATTATACAGAAGAAGAATCTGAGCCCCAGAGAGGAAAGAGTATTACCTAGGTCACAGAGCCAGTCAGGGCTAGAGTCAGGGCTTAAACTCATATCTCTTGACTCCCAGGCAAGGGCTCTTTTCTCTACACCAAAGTCTCCCCCATAACAGACAGGCCCTTTCTTGTGAACTAGGCTCCATCTACTGCTCTATCCCTATGTCTAAAAATACTACTCTCTCTCATTTTCCCCTGACTCCTCTGCCTGATTCAGCCTGGTATCCCCTGGTTTCTGTACCCATTGGTCATTTCTTCTGTTTGTGGCTTTTTGTTTTTACAATTATTTATTTGACAGACAAGTGTCTTCTGTATTAGGGAGAGTTTATATTTGCAAACGGTGGTGGGGAAGCAAGAGGAAGGGGAGAGGCCTCCTCAACCTCCAAGGGTTTTCCCCCCACCACCGCTCACCCACCAGGACATCGGTGATGGATTGGGTCTCTCGAGGCCACAGCAAGTTGTTAGATGTGTTAACTTTATAATGATAATAAAAAACGTGTTAATGTTCAATACATCTGGCTTTGTCCCTGCTCCTTTTTCCATGTTCAAAAGGCAAATCAGGGAAACGATTTCCCACACAACTGAATTCCATATCATAGGAGATTTAGAGATGGAGAGGTCTTTGGGAAACATCTAAGCCAATCCTCCTTGGACTGAGGCTGAGAGAGGGAGATAATTTCCCTAAGGTCCTAGAGCTAATAAGTAGAATACCTAGAATTTAGATCCTAAGAATTAAATCCAGAGACTGACAAACATGCAACAAGCACTGTATTAATGATTTCCTATGGACCAACCAATGTCAAGCTATGGGAATACAATTAAAGGTAAAGAGAAAGTCTTTGCCCTCAAAAAGCTTACACTGAAATGGAAGAAGACAAGAGATAGGGCAGGTATGGGAGTAAAGGAGTAGAGGGGAAGCTTCATATTGAAGTCTGGATAGTTAGAAGCACAGCTGAGAGAAGATCGAGAGTTGTTTGGCATATTCCATTCTCTACCCCCTCAAAAAGAAAATGAAGGCACTCATTAATGAGAAGAGATCTGCTATATAGCAGAGGGATATTCCAGGGTAAGAAGGCCCTAGATCCTCAGGAGCTTACAGGATAAGAGACTAGCAGATGAACTGTGGTGTTGAAGTCCAATAAATCTGGAGGGTGGAAGAAGAAGATTCTTTGAGATTCTCTAGTCCAGTAGGATCAAACTCAATTCAAAAGAGAAAACAACAAATTTACATTATCTATGTTGTATTCTTTAAAGTGTATGTTGTTAAGCATTTACCAATTACATTAAAAAAATAACTTTACCTTCTGTCTTGGTATCAATATTAAATATGGTTTCTGAGGCAGAAGAGTGGCAAAGGCTAGGCAATTAGGGTTAAGTGACTTGCCCAGAGTCACACAGCTAGGAAAAATGTCTGAGGCCAGATTTGAACCCAGGTTGTCCCAACTCCAGCCACCTAGTTGCCCTTCCCAATTACATTTTAATCTAGTTCAGGCTACACTAAGGATCAGGCAGCAAGTTAGACACCTCTGATCTAGTCCAATACTACCATTTTGGAGAGGAAGAACTGAAGCCCCAAATGATTAAATCATTTGCCCAAGGTCAGAGAGAGGAAGAATCAGAGCTGAGATTCAAATCCAAATCCTCTGATTCCCAATCTGGTGAACCTTGTCTATAAATCTTATAGGATCAGAAGATTTACAGATAGAACAGACTTTAGGGGGGATGTCAATCTGTATTCTTCATCCACTCCCTCCTCTCTACCCACCAGCATTCTGTAGAAAAAGGATCCAAATCCATCAATGAGAAAAGGCTAGATGTCTGGCTCTGGGAGGATCCCGGTCTTAATTCAAGTCCTCAAGCATTTATTATGTTTCAGGTACTTGTATTGGGAACACCAGGGATATGAAAACAAAAACGAAAAATCTCTGCCCTCCAAGGGGCTTACACCCTACCAAGGGGAAGCTCTAGGTATATAGATAAGTAAATATAAAATGTATATGAAGTATATGAAGTAATATGAATAAAGGAAACGAGGATCAGAAAATCCCTATGTAGAAGGGAGTATCTGAGCTGAACCTTGAAAAAAATCATAAATTCCAAGAGAGAGAGGTAAGGAGGGAGAGACTAAACATCAGGGAGAGTTGGGTGGGGGAGAGAGAGAAACTAGATTCATTCACATAAAGCAGGAAGAAAGGAAAGACAGACGGTGAATAAAATGTCTAAATGAGTGGGCATGACTTGGAAAGTTACTGGGATTGAAAGGAAGAAATCAATGTGAAGTCTTTCTCACTCAAGGTCCTTCCCAGAGACTTTGTGGTAGAAGGAACCAACTGAACCAGCAAAGGGCCTGGAACCAACCAGAGGGCCTGGATGTGTGTAAGTGGTAGAGAAAGAAAGGGGATATGGGAATGGATGAATGAAATGGCTGTCCTTCAGTAGCCCCTGCACCACCCAGGATGGGATGAAGGACAGGCAGAAGAACTTGTATAGACTGATTCTAATTTTTTTAAATCACTATACACTGGTGAACCTAGAACCCAAGTGGGTCAATCAACCCCAAAGCCTTCATGACCCACTCTCACTGGACGGACAGAACAAGGGAGCCAGATCCAGGCTCTGCCTTCAATGAACTGTGAAGTTGGAGGAAGGAAAGATCCTTTCTAGCTAGAAGACTCAGAGAAAGACTCCCAGAGAAGAGGTATCCATCAGGGGCTTCAGAAATGGGCAGGATGTCAACAGAAGGAAAGCACATTGTCAGAAAGCAGACACAAATGTCACAGAGAAGGTCTCCGAATCAGGGAAGTACCAGATATGTAGGTACAAACAGTGAAATTTGACTCTCGTGTAGGAGGAGGGATGGAGACATGGTGAAGGGTCTTAAATGTCTTGCTAACAAGTGCCTAGAATAGCCTCGAATGGACTTGGAAAAGCACATTAGACGGGTCACTTGGTTCAAGATGATGAATTAGTAGGGTGCTTCACATTGTCTTGTACGATAGGTGTCCAAAGAAAGCCTGATGGAGAAAAGGCCTCCGAGGTGGTGTTGAGGGAGGGATAATAGTATTGAGGAGGTTTAGGAGCAGAGCTTAGGACCAACATGTCATGGCTTGGGGAGAAGTGAGTGTTTCCCACACTGAAACCCAAGCCTTGGAAGCTAACCCTTGGACCATTGGGATAGTCTTCTCTCCAGCCCTTACAGAATCAGAGACAAGCAGATCAGGAAAAGATTTTTAAAACAGAACATGGAAGCTGGAGGAGTTCTATTATAGGGTAGAGTATGATATCTGTTGAATGAACGAATAAGTGAATGAGTAAATGAATGAATGAATGAATGGTCTCCTGACCTCAAGTCCAGCGCTCTTTCCACTGGAAAAATAAACAGAGAGGCACCGATAACTGCCTCTGTCCCTCCCTTCAGCGTTCCCTTTCCTTCCTTTCTCTGGTTGTCCTTGGTCCCCCTTGGAAAGCAGCAGAGTAACGGTCTGAATCTCCAGCCTCCTGTCCTGAAGCCAGCTGGCACGGCCTTGGAAGGGGGCCTGGAAGTATGTAGGGGGTAGAGGGAGGAAAGGGGTGGGGGACCAGATGAATGAAATGGCTATCTCCCAGTAGCCCTTGCACAGCCCAGGGTAGGATGAAGGACAGACAGAAGAGCTTGTGTGGACTTCTACTAATTCTTCTCAGGCTCCGGGTGTCTATAAGAAGAAAATCTGGTCTATTCACAAACCTGACCTAATTTTCCATGTCTCCTTAGGACCCGAAAGGGACAAAATGAAGAGAAATGATCCGAGTCACATATGTTCCCTAACTCTGTCCCTTGACCCCTGGAGCTTGAGGAATGGAGGGTGGGGGACAGGAAGGGAAGAAGGGTTAATGTGGGTACTACTGGCACAGGTCCTGCTGCCCTTCCAGGTCCCTAGTGTTCACCCCAGTAACCACACTGGGAGAAGAGCCTTCTTCCTGGGACAGACCAGCCATCAGGCCCCTCTCCACTCCTTCCTCCCTACAATGGCTCCCAAGCCCTGATCTGGGCCCCTTTTTCTTCTGCCCTCCCAAGCTGAGAGTCACAGATGGAATCACTGAGACCTAGGAAAAGAGAGTGACTCACCCAAGGTCTCACAGGCCCTTACAATAAGAAAGTCGGGGTTCAAACCCAGATACTGGAACTACAGTGTCCTTTCTGGGCCCCTGCTGGAGGGGAATCTGGTCAGGAGGGGAGGGTCAAGCCGGACCAGTTGCAGGCCCCAGAGCCCAAGCCCCACCTGGCCCAGAATAAGTAGCAAGCAGGAGTCAGGGCAGACTCCAGTTGTCCATTTGCAAGCCGCTTGGCCTCGTGGGGGCCAGGCCTTGGGGGGAGGGGAAGCCGAAGAGAGAGAAAAAGAATAATCTCTCCCCCTCCTCGGTGGCAGTGGCTGAGCCTGATTTAATAGTGTGTTTTCTCTAATGATTAACAAGGAGCCCTTTAATTTGAGAGCTCCCCACGGCAGGGGGACAGGGGGTGGGGGGCAGGGGGAGATAAATCGCCTGCAGAAGGGCAGAGCCAGCCAGCTAGGCCAGAGAAGGGCCCTGGTGGGGATTAGGGCCGAGAAAGGGAGGGAGTATTTGTGCCGGCGCTAAATATGGTTTGGGGCTCTATTGAAAGGGTTAAGGGGACAAAGCCCCAGGGAAGGCCGGACAGGCTGGCCCCCGGCCCCTGGCGGGTGCGGGCACAATGCCATCATTATTGCCTACGCCCATTCTCTGGGCGGATTGGCCACCGGCGCGGGGATCATCAGATTCCTTTAAGGCCCCAGCGGGCAGCCCCGGCGCTTAAGAAAAGGGGAACAAAACCCCCGAGGCCCTGGCGAGCTGGGAGAAGGGCCCGGCCGGTCCCCCCAGGGCCAGGGCACTGGCCCCCTCTGGCCCCATTCACCGACAGCACAATGTGCCCTCCTCCCCCCAGCTGAGTGGGCCCCCAACACTCTCAATCTCAATCACGCTATTATCCCAGCTGGGGGCTCTGCCCCACCGGGCAAGAGGAGCCCGGCTGGGAGGGGGGCACGGGGAAGCGGGCAGACAATGGGACGCGGGGCAACCTCCCCTACTTTTTCTGGTTGGAAGAGTCCAGCGCAGGCCCCGAGACTGCCCCCTCCTCTTCTAGGCTCCTAGATACACATCCCACACACGTATGCACACACAGCCCTAAAACACGCAAGTGTGGACATGGAGAGATGCCTAAATACACCCACATGTGGACACAAACACGCGCCTGCTTGCAGGGGAAGCACACGTGAAAATGCATGTGTACATGGACCCCGAGACACGCCGGGGAGACATTTCCACACACGCAGGTAGAGACGGACTGCGGTCCCTCGCGTTTGCATCTTCCTCGGTGCTTACGGAGAGCGCAGAGCCTGGCGGATTCCGAATTTCTGCCTCCATATTGGCCGACTGACTAATGGACCCAAAAGTATGGCCATTGCTTGGCACTGACCACCAAGCCGCGGCTCACATGGGATACCGTCCACCAACGGCTGACTAAGATGGGGAGGATGGCAGCGGGTTGGAGGAAGGCTCTGGGAAACCCACTGGGGAGGGTTTTCTTCCAGTGTCTGGGTGACTGCCCAGAAGACTCGGGAGGCGGCGATCCTTGGAGAAATGTGAACAGCCTCCCCCTACCTCCTCGCAAAGCCTTCTCAGGCGCCAGATTTCTGGGACTGCCAGAGGAGATGGAGATGGGCTGTGTGAACATTTCATCTGGAATGCTCATGTACAAATGCGGGCAGAGGCACGAATATGCATACATCCACAGTTCCACATAAATACATGCCTGCACTATGGAATCACAGGGTCTCCGAGCTGAGAGGCACCTTAGTCCAGCCTATATCGTAGCAGGAAGCCCCTCCAGAGCATCCCTGAAGAGTGTTCATTCACCCTCTGAATCCATCCAGTAATTGGAAATCCTCCTAATCCATTTTTAGACAGCTCTAATTGTTTAAAAAATGCTTTCTTATTGCAATTTTAAAAACTGCTTCTCTGCCACTTTCCCCCAGCACTCCTATGAATAGATTCTTCAGACTTCAGGGTTTAAAAGCATTTCAATGACTCTTAATATGGACCTATAGGCACCCCTCTCCCCAAAGGGTCCATGGAGAGATTTTAGGGGATCCATGAACTTGGGTGGGAAAAAATTATGTCTTTATTTCACAATAATTGGTTTCCTCTGGAATCCTATACATTTTATCCTATGTGTTTGTTTTTTTTTTAAACCCTTACCTTCCATCTTAGAGTCAACACTGTGTGTTGGCTTCAAGGTAGAAGAGTGGTAAGGGTAGGCAATGGGGGTCAAGTGACTTGCCCAGGGTCACACAGCTGGGAAGTGTCTGAGGCCAGATTTGAACCTAGGACCTCCCATCTCTCTCAATCCACTGAGCTACCCAGCTGCCCCCTTATCCTATGTGTTATAAAGCAGTATTCTGGAAGGGATCCATGAGTTTCTCCAGACTGCCAAAGGGGCCTATGACACAGAAAAAGGCTTAAGGTTCTTTTTCTAGTCTAATTCATGCTAGAATAAGAATCTGTACCCCATCTTCCACCCCACCCCATTCCCCTACTCAGGCAACATACCAACAAGTGGTTCCTGGCTTGAAGGAGCTTACATTCAACCCATTTCACTTCTGGCCAACTCTCACTGTTGGAAGTCCTCCCTCCCTCCCTCCCTTCCTTCC
>NW_025396959.1:0-1227 GCF_016433145.1 Gracilinanus agilis | reverse complement strand
TGGTTAAAACTATGTGGAGGGGGCAGCTGGGTAGCTCAGTGGATTGAGAGTCAGGCCTAGAGGCAAGAGGTCCTGGATTCAAATCTGACCTCAGACACTTCCTAGCTGTGTGAGCCTGGGCAAGTCACTTGACCCCCATTGCCTACCCTTACCACTCTTCTGCCTTAAAGCCAATACACAGTATTGACTCCAAGACAGAAGGTAAGAGTTTAAAAAAAAAATGTGGAAAGCAAAAAATGGTCTGAGTGAGGATCTGAGGAATTCACCTAGGAGTAAAATCCAGGAGCTAAAGCAGAAAGTTTGTCTACAGAGATAGCTGAGACAACACCTGAGGCATTTGAGGAAACAGAGGAAAGTGCAGACCCCAGCTGGTAAAACAATAAATAAGTAAATCTATGACTCAGCCTTACAAACTACAAAATGAATTCATCCTGATATCAATCTCAATCCCTTACAATCTGTTGCTCTATGTTAAGTGGACTCCAGGCTGCCCCTACTACTGTGTGTAGAGGAAGCCAGATGGATAGAGTGGTTCAGTGGATAGAGCACTGGCCCCAGAAGTTAGGAAGATCTGAGTTCAAATCCAGCCTCAGACATTCACTAGTGGTATGACCCTGGTCTAGTCACTTAAAACTGTTTGCCTTAATCTACAAGAGTAGGAGATGGCAAACTATTACAGTATCTTTACAAGAAAATCCCATGGACAGCATTAGTGTGCTATGGTCCAAAGGATAATGAAGAGATGGACATACCTAACAGCAACAGCAACAGATTTTCCAAAAGTTGAATCCCTCTGGTGATAATACCTTCCATTTCCCATGATCCTCTGGCATTCTGAGAGCAGCTACAGTAGGGAGTAGAACTATTACCCACATCCCTTTGGCATCCTTTCCTTCTTGAGACAATTTTCTCCTCCTACATTGTTTCAATCAGGACTTCTGTTTATGGAAATGAATACTGTCATTGGGCTGACCTCACTGTATCCCTTTTAGGTACAGAGTGGAGTAGCTGAAGTGGTTGTAGAAGGAAAAAAGTTACAATGAAACATTGGAAAAATACACAAAAAAGGACAGAAATAAGTTCAAAAGGTGACACAATGCAAATAAGGCAGTGCTGTCACTATATATATTCTTATATATGTATTTAATATATTATATAGTTACATATTTATTTACTTATTTATTTTTGTTTTTATATATATACATACATACATATATACATACATAC
>NW_025396958.1:0-1079 GCF_016433145.1 Gracilinanus agilis | reverse complement strand
CAAATCTGGCCTCAGACACTTTCTAGTTGTGTGACCCTGGGCAAGTCTTTTAATCCCCTTACCACTATTCTGCCTTGGAACCAATACACAGTAGTGATTCTGAGACAGAAGATAAGAGTTTTAAGAGGGGGAGAGAGAGAGAGAGAGAGAGAGAGAGAGAGAGAGAGAGAGAGAGAGAGAGAGAGAGAACTTGGAACTCAATATTTTAGAAAATGATTGTTAAACATTGTTATTTCATGTAATTGGAACAAATTAAATATTACATAAAAACAAAACAAAGCAAAAAACATCAGGACCATATTTCTCAACAACAAACAATAGTAACTCAAACTCATTTCAAATCTTCAAAATTTGATTTTTGAGGAGCTAATGTCTTGTCAGAGTTGATTATTTCAGCCCTGTTTTTACCTTATTGATATGACTTGGTGAAGAGCTCACTGCAGACATTTTACTTTTACCATTTTTCTTGTTGTTCTCTTGTGTCTGCATTATTAACATTATTTTCATTCTGCAGTTTCTTTGCTTGGATTTTTAAAGCCACTGTGTATTTTCAGAGGGTTAGTTAACACTAACTACTGTAATATATAAATGCACTTAAGTGGACACACATAAATTGTCCATAATGAAAGTGAACGTAGCCATTCTCTCCATGTTATGGAACCGACACTTCCCTATATATCTTATATGACATATATGATGTTTAGACAGCAAGGCCACTGGTGACAATCCATAGATTAAACACTAGGGAAAAGGCTAGGAAATCCACCATCTGAGGATAGAAACTCCCTCTCCCAATTGCTCAAATTTGTCTTAGACAATTGCCTAGTCACCGAGAGGTTGTGTGTTGTTCAGAGTCACAGAAATAGTATGTTTCAGAGGCAGGATTCAAACTCTCCGTTTTCCTGGCTCTGAGACCACACTCAGTCTCATGAATCTCATGAATAAAGTTGAATTTATTTCTTATTTTATAAAGACAAAAAAAGAAATATTAGTTCTAAAATTTTCTTTTCCAATGGGGAGTAGGTGAGAGGGAGAAAAAAGGATTGAAATAAATTGTAAAAAATATATATATACATATA
>NW_025396957.1:0-1488 GCF_016433145.1 Gracilinanus agilis | reverse complement strand
GAAGGTAAATGGCTGAGGTGAGGTTGGAATAGGTTTTTCTTACAGGCGTGTGGTCAGTTTATCTCTATCAGCATGGCTTTAATTAAAATACTAATTTATATATTTATATCAGCCTTTATCATTTTTTACCTTTATAATTTTGGCAACCTTACAAAGTTTGGAAATCGAATTCTCAATTTTCCAGATAGCCTTTCAGAAACCATAGCCATGCCTGCTTTTTGGCCGTCTTGCTCAGCTTTTTTGAGCACTTTTTTAAAAAAGGAAAGTGGCTTTCCTAGCCATGCTTTTGCTAAAAGCAACAGCATGTTTTTGCCTCAGGCGGGACTCAGCCAGCCAGTCCAGCCCAAACCACCTTGGGAAGTCAGGCCAGCCAATTCTGGCTTTTGGCTTTAAAACTAAAATGCCGGAGCCCAGCCAGTGTGCCTCTGCCCCTGATCTCCATTCCTGCTGTGCCACAAGCCTGCAAGCGTCCCAGACCACATCTCCCATCCTGCCGCTGATGCTGCTAAGTCCTAGAACCCTGAGCCCCAACAGGGATGACCTGCCGCTTTTGCCGAGACTTTCGGAGACTTCTGCCACTACTGCTTAGGCTTGGGTAATATATTTCCACTACCCTCCCTTGGTAATGGCCTGCATTCTAGCCCTCCACATGTTTCTCTAAAGACCTAATTTAGGCACCCCCACAAGCTCTACACGTGGGTATTTTCTACAAAACTGACTTTAAGTTTTTCTCTAGCCCTGAGCCCATGACCCAACACCACGTGGACCTAGCGTTTACCCTTAATTGGGCTGCATGGCCTATTCACCCCCATACCTGCTCAGAACTTTGAACTGAGAGCAAAGACTGATTATTTAAAAAACTCCTTAAACTCAGCAGAACTCAATCAAAAGAACCTTAAATTGAACAAGGGGTGAACTTTTAAACCTCGGAACTGAATGAGTTTTATTTCTGTTTTAGAGAGACTGTATCTTACTGTATTTTGCTAATTAGTTTTGTAAATTAATCTTGCTTATTTCGTTGATTTTCCTGTTGCACTGAATCATTTTAAGTTAATGTAGTTTGTGGCTGCTAGATTAATTCTGTTTATGATTTTATTGTAACTCCCAAATAATGAAAAAAAATATTAGAACTGGTAAGAGGTTTTGACCAGCTTGTTATCTGATACTCATATTATATTTCCTAATTTATTTCAGGTTTCATTTTTACTGTAATCAACAACAATGCTATGTTCTCGTACCATTTGAAAGTTACACATTTTAAAAGTTATAAATTGCCTTAATTTTGTTCAACTTTGGAGAGTTTGGTGATTGCCTTGTGATTTAAATTGTAATTTTATGAGAGGTCTTTTAAAAATTTACTTTAGATGCTTAGTACCCTTCTGTATAAATGATAATGTTTTTATGTATTTATTTTAAAGAATTGTGGTCTTAAAGGATAAGCTTTATATATTTTATTGTGAAGAATTGTTGTCTTATATATATATATAT
>NW_025396956.1:0-2533 GCF_016433145.1 Gracilinanus agilis | reverse complement strand
CATATATGTATATATATGTAAGTATATGTATACATATAAATTATTATTATTTATGAGTTGTTGTTATTGTTATCATCATCATCATCATCATCATCATTGCACAAAGAAAGGAAGGGAAAAACAGAATATCATTGAAATATACTTACAAATCCAAAATATGGTAGTAAAGCAAATAATTTTTTTTGAAGGCAGAACATCTGATCCAGACTGAAAATTAGTTCTAAATGTATCAAAAAGCTGGCCAGACAAAGAGAAACTTGGGAAATGGCTTTTATAGTCAGGCTTATATGTCGAAAGCAAGCCAAGATAGTAAAAAGAAGCTGTCTTCCATATTTGCTAGAAATTAGATCCTCAATCTTTCTTTTTCTTTTATACTACCAGTGAATGATCACAACCTCACCTCTTCACCACTTTAAAATACTTTGGCAACCTTTTAAAAATATTTTTTTCCCTCTTTTGACTTTCTTTCTACCTCTCTTTAGTGATTTTCTTTATCTGCCAAGTCTTACTAGTCTTGCCTTACAATAAACATCCTCATCCTTAAGTCCTCTTTCTTTTCCTTGAGTTTTTTCTCTTTTTCATCTGTGAAATGAGAATAACATTAACACCTATAACATATTTCTTTATATCATGTACTATGCCAGACTTGTACAAAGTGCTTTACAATTATTATCTAATTTGATCCTCACCACAAACCTGGGACATAGGTGCTGTGATTATCTCCTTTTTATAAATGAGGAAATCAAAGTAGAGGTTAAGTAACTTGCCTAAGATCCCATAGCTAGGAAATTTCTGAAGCTGGATTTTAACTTGGGACTTTCTGGCACCAGACGAAGGGCTCAATGCACTCTGGTGCCACCTAGTTGCTTGTGCCACTGGATTGTTGTGAGAACCAAAAATGGATTAACATAAATAAGATGTTTTGCAAATGGTAAAGCTCTTTATAAAGCTGCTATTGGTAACATTATCAACAGCAGCTTTTGCTTATCCTTCTTTTTTCTTCTCTTGCTTTACTGTTGTGGATTTTGCCCTGAAATGATTTTCAAGAACTAATTATAAAGTTATATGCTTTATAAATAATCTGTTAATTGAATAGGAAGAATATTTGCACAAGGATTTTGTTGAATTATTTACTTTCATTGATACATTTTTCTCATAGTACAAATGACAATCCAGCCATGCTATCTTCATCTTATGTGACTGTCCATGTTCTCCCCCCAGATCCTTTATTGATGATCTTTACCATATCCTGAAGACTTTCCTCTGGGCATTTTGACATTCTTCAAGTATCAGTGACACTGGTTATTTCTTGGTTTCATCATGTGACTATCTCACTTCTTTTTCAAATAATATATTTCCTAGTTGCTATATTCCATATCATTTTGTATACGTAAGTCATTGTTTTCAAAATTCTGAAGCCTACGAACAACCACCATACATATTTATATTACCATATGCTCAGGTGAGTATCCATCAAGCATGATAACATAGAGAGTATTTATAGGATAGGGAAGAGATTGAGATAAACTAGAAATTCATAGAAGATGAAATTCAAGAAATGATCCAGTAATAACACCCATGGCCTTAGAAGTCAAAGCACAAAAGCAGAAACAAAGAAAAAGATTTGATTTCATGAGTATTATTGAGACTTGATAGGATGAGACTCATGACTAGAAAATAACAACTATCATTTATATAGCACTTTAAAGTTTGCATAAGGTTTTCAGAACACTTCAGAAATATTATCTTACTTTATCATCACAACAACCTTGAGAGGGAGGTGCTATTTACTCATTTTACAGATTAGGAAACTGAGACAGACAGTGGTTAAGTGACTTGCTCATTGTTACATAACTAAGAAGGGTCTTAAAATGGATTTGAATTCAGGTCTTCTTGATCCTGGGACCAATGCTCTATCTGCTATGCTACCAGCTGCTTCTATGGCTGGGGAAGGGTATATACCAAGTTGAAAAATAACAAAATCAGTAAAAAGAAGTGAGGAACTGGGATCATTACTGTTGTGTTATTATTTTAATGTCTTATGATTTCATCAGTCTAGGGATATCCTAGAGGGGAATTCCCTTTAGCAAGGCACATCGGCAGCTTCTCTCAACCTACAGGCTTAAGGTATAGCCAAGGGGCATTGTATGGGAAGCTGAATGACTTGTCCTCTATTACACAGTTTGTAGATGACAGAGGTAGGGCTTGAAGCAGGGTTTTCTGATTCTTTTGCCAGCTCCTTACTGACTATACTATGTTGCCTCATGCTGTATGTTAGGAAAAAGAACCAAAGTTGAAAAGCATGACATAAAGCATTTGAGTAAAGATCAGTTGAATCAGAAATAGAGTGTGAGTGGAATCTGAATACAGTACAGATCACATGGATGAAAAGAGAAAAGAGATGAGTAATTTGAGAAAAATATTGCAAGTTTGGCATGGATGATAATAGGTATAATGATGGAGAACATCAGTTATCCAGGCATCTGATGGATCTCTCTCTCTCTCTCTCTCTCTCTCTCTCTCTCTCTCTCTC
>NW_025396955.1:0-8723 GCF_016433145.1 Gracilinanus agilis | reverse complement strand
TTTTTTTCATTATTTCCCTTGATATTCTTGATCTTTTGTTATTCCAAATGAAATTTGTTATAGTTTTTCCTAATTCAGTAAAGAAGTTTTTTGGTAGTTTGATAGGTATGGCGCTAAATAAGTAAATTAATTTGGGTAGAATGTTCATTTTTATTATGTTAGCTTGTCCTACCCATGAACAATTAATGGCTTTCCAATTGTTGAAATCCAGTTTTATTTGTTTGGAAAGTGTTTTGTAGTTGTTTTCGTATAATTGCTGTGTTTGTTTTGATAGATAGATTCCCAAGTATTTTATATTGTCTAGGGTGATTTTAAATGGTGTTTCTCTTTCTACCTCTTGCTGTTGTGATGTGTTGGAAATATATAGAAATGCTGATGATTTATGTGCATTTATTTTGTATCCTGCCACTTTGCTAAAGTTGTTGATTATTTCCACTAGCTTCTTAGTTGATTTTCTAGGATTTTTTTTTTTAACCCTTGTACTTTGGTGTATTGTCTCAAAGGTGGAAGATTGGTAAGGGTGGGCAATGGGGGTCAAGTGACTTGTCCAGGGTCACACAGCTGGGAAGTGGCTGAGGCCGGGTTTGAACCTAGGACCTCCTGTCTCTAGGCCTGACTCTCACTCCACTGAGCTACCCAGCTGCCCTCTCTAGGATTTTTTAAGTAGACCATCATATCATCTGCAGAATGATAGCTTAGTCTCCTCATTGCCTATTTTGATACCTTCAATTTCTTTTTCTTCTCTAATTGCTATTGCTAGTGTTTCTAGTACTATGTTGAATAATAGAGGTGATAATGGGCATCCTTGTTTCACTCCTGATCTTATTGGGAAGGCTTCTAATTTATCCCCATTGCATATAATGCTTGTTGATGGTTTTAGGTATATACTGTTTATTATTTTTAGGAAGGGTCCTTCTATTCCTATACTTTTCAGTGTTTTCAATAGGAATGGATGCTGTATTTTGTCAAAGGCTTTTTCAGCATCTATTTAGATAATCATGTGATTTTTGTTTGTTAGACTGTTGATATGGTCAATTATGTGGATGGTTTTCCTAATGTTGAACCATCCTTGCATTCCTGGTATGAATCCCACCTGATCGTGGTGAATGATCTTCTTAATTACTTGCTGGAGTCTCTTTGCTAGTATTCTATTTAAGATTTTTGCATCTATGTTCATTAGGGAGATTGGTCTATAGTTTTCTTTCTCTGTTTTTGGTCTACCTGGCTTTGGGATCAGTACCATATTTGTGTCATAAAATGAATTTGGTAGGACTCCTTCTTTGCTTATCATATCAAATAATTTGTATAGTATTGGAATTAGTTGCTCTTTGAATGTCTGATAGAATTCACTTGTGAATCCATCAGGTCCTGGTGATTTTTTCTTAGGGAGTTCTTTGATGGCTTGTTCAATTTCTATTTCTGATATGGGATTATTTAGGTATTCTATTTCTTCTACTGTTAATCTAGGCAATTTATATTTTTGTAAATATTCATCCATATCTCCTAAATTGTTATATTTGTAGCCATATAATTGGATGAAATAGTTCTTAATGATTGCCTTAATTTCCCCTTCATTAGAGGTGAGGTCTCCCTTTTCATCTTTGATACTGTCAATTTGGTTTTCTTCTTTCCTTTTTCTTATTAGATTGACCAGTACTTTATCTATTTTATCTGTTTTTTCAAAATACCAGCTTCTAGTCTTATTTATTAATTCAATAGTTCTTTTATTTTTGATTTTATTAATTTCTCCCTTAATTTTTAGTATTTCTAATTTAGTTTTCATCTGGGGTTTTTTAATTTGTTCACTTTCTAATTTTTTGAGTTGTATACCCAATTCATTAATCTCTGCCCTCCTTAATTTGTTAATATATGCACTCAAGGATATAAATTTCCCCCTGAGTACTGCCTTGGTTGCCATCCCACAGAGTTTGATAGGATGTCTAATCATTGTCATTCTCTTCAATGAAATTGTTGATTGTTTCTATGATTTCTTCTTTGACGAATTGGTTTTGGAGAATCATATTGCTTAATTTCCAATTGGTTTTTGATTTGCCTGTCCAGGTGCCCTTACTAATTATTATTTTTATTGCATTACCATCTGAGAAGGTTACATTTATTAGGGAAGAGATAATTTAAGAATCACTGGACTACCTAAAAACTATGAACAAAAAAGGATCCTACATAACATATTTCAAGAAATTCTAAAGGAAAATTACCTGAATATCTTAGAACCAAAGGGCAAAATAGAAATGGAAGGAATCCATTGGTCACCTCTTGAAAGAAATCCCCAAATAAAAACTCCCAGGCATATATATTATAGCCAAATTCAGAACTCTCAGATCAATGATTTAAAAAAAGTAAGCAACCAGAAAGAATTCAAATGCCATGAAATCACAGTGAGGACCATATATACTTAGCTTACCAATACACTGGAATGGAGGGTTTGGAATATAATATTCCAGAAGGCAATGGAATGAAGATTGTAATCCAGAAGAACTTACCCAGAAAACTAAGTATAACCCATAGGGGAAAAATGGATATTTTAAAAAACAGAGGACTTTCCAAATATTCCTTATGAAAAGACCCAAACTGAATAGAATATATGACATACAAATAGGAGACTTAAGAGAAGCATAAAAAGGTAAACATAAGTGAGAAATCTTAAAGAACTAAATATGGTTGAAGTGTTTACTTTCTTACAGGAAGATGACACGTAATCCCTCAGAACTTTTATCATTAACAGGAGTCTTAGGAAGATAGAGGGAGTTGATAGAGAGAGTCTACTAAAACAGAGAACTGGGGTATGATTCTATCATGTTACCATGATATCAAAAGAAAAATGGAAAGGTGAGAAAGAGGGATGCATCAGGAGAATGGGGCAGTGAGAGGAAGAAAGGAGAAAAATATCTCCCATAAATGGAAGAATTTATACAATAGAGGATATTAGGGAGGGGGCAGGAAACATGTAAACCTCACTTTCAAATGAACTGGTTTAAGGAAGGAAAAATACACACACACATGGTTAAGTACAGAAATTACTCTTACCCAACAGGGAAGTAGGAAGAAAAGTTAAGAGAAAGGAGATGAGGGTAAGAGAGGCGAAGGTCAGAAACAAAATAGACTTAAGGAGAGAACAGCATAAAAAGAGAAAACTAAAAGTATAAGGGACTGAAATGGAGGAAAATATACAGTAATCAAATCTGTGAATGGGATAAATGCATCTAGACAAGGGAAGAAAATAATAGAATGGAGCAGAAAGCAGAATTCAACAATATATTGTTTAAAGGAAGTACACTTGAAACTGACAAAAGAAAAACTTTTTATGTATCAAGTGAAGCAAAAAAGGCAAGGGTAGCAGTCATGATCTTAGAACAAAGCAAAAATAGATCTAATTAAAAGAGATAAATAGGGAAGTTATATTTTGGTAAAATATACCATAGACCATGAATTAAAATAGTATATCAATAACTTCAATACTAATATTAACCAAATACTTAATTGAATTACATATATATGTATATACATATACATATACATATATATTACATAGAATTATGAAATCCCCTTATCTGACCATAATCCGTTGGCTTTTCACCTCTCCCTCTCTTTCCTTAACAAAATTCCACTCCTCCACATCCTGACCTCCAATCCTTTGCCCACTCAATTGTTTCCCCCATCATCTCTCCTGTACTAGATATTATCTCTTCTTCCCCCCATCTTGCAAACCAATTCAATTCTACACTGTCTTCCTCTCTTGAATCCTTAGCCGCCTTAACATATCATCAATTATGCCTAGTCAGATCTCAATAATGGTTCACTCCCACCATTCCCTACTTTTACTCTTATACATTGTTAAAAAGGAATGAAGAGTAGTAAGGAGATATATATGATCTTTCTTTCTTTGTATATCCTCCTATTACTACTATCTCCCTAGAGATCTTCCTTCTAGATATTAGAGGATGGCTGATATGTAGATCTTAGGGATAGTATGGATGAAGGAGGGATCAGGTGCCCAAGGCCTAAGCCAGCTATATAATTGGTGAAGGAGGAACAACCACTCCTCTCACAATAGCTATTGATTTGATCTATCCCAGGCTTGGTTGGTTAAGCCTGTCAGTGGCTTCCTTCTAACATTTGCCCAGGTTGGGACCTCTTGAGAGGTTAGGTGGATGGTTAACCTCTCTAGGTCCAACCTGAGGTTGGATTAGTTGTTAATAGGCTATTGATTGGCTTTGGAAATGTTGGTATCTGACTGCTATTGATTCTCCCTTCCTAAGGGCTGTAATAGAATAACCACTCAGGAAGGTACTTGTTAAATCACTATTAACTATTGATGGGGAAAGGATAACAAGGGAATAGGTTTGGGGATTGGGAACCCTATTGCTATTGTTTGGCTACTAAGCTAATCGTTGGTCAGGACTGGAGATTGATAGGCTGGTAGAGGCTTGAGGTCTTTACCCTCTCACTAACTCTGACCTGAACTAGCCACAGCCAAGTCAGAGAATAGGGAAGGCTATTGATGTAGATGTTGATTGATGATCTGTATATTCTCTCAGCTCTACTACCAATAATATTGATGGATCACTAGCTCTCTCTCAGTCAAGCATAGGTTACAGGTTCAGGTTCAGGCCTACCCTCTTCTTCTTCTACCACCCTTCATCTTCCTCTGTCCCAGTTCTTGCTCCAAGAGAAGTTTGCTCAAGTCTGAGCTCTGAGTTCTGAGACCTCCACTGTAGTTCTTAGTGGGTATTTATAGGGTGGGGCCAACCGACTTTAGCCCCTGGCTCACGGCACCTGGGAACATTCCGAATCTCTCAACTATCATCCCTGTCAGTCAAGGTGGCATCCATCTTATCCCAGACAATGATTTTAACAACATATACTGTTGAATGAAAACAGAGAAAATTGTACAATCATTCTCACAGGTTCTACAAGAAATGTATGTTACACAATCTCATCTGCTGCTAGACAATTCTACTTTAACTTCCTTATCAGCTCCCTATCCCATTCTCTACAGTGGTTCTTCTAAACCTTTTCAACCTTCCTTAAAGCTCCCATGACTTCTTCTCCTTCCACTCTCTCAGTTGAGAAACTTGTCTCATATTTTATGGAAAAAAAATCAAGGCCATTCCCCACAAACTCCCTTTTTCTCTCCTCTTCTTTATCTATCATTCAGATGCATTTAGCCAACATCTCTTCCACTCATCTCATATGTGGGAGTTCCCTTACTTTTTACCAAGGCTAACTTAGCCTTACTTGTTCAATCTCCTTCCACCCTATCTCCTACAACAGATTTCTCCCTGTCATCTCCATTCTTTCCTTTATTTTCAGTCTTTCCCTCTCTAATGGCTCATTCCCTATTACCTACAAACATGCTCATGTCTCCCCCATTCCAAAACCAAAACCAAAATAACTCACTTGATCCTTCCATCCTTACTAGCTATCATTCTGCTCCTCTTCTGTCTTTTGTAAACTCTTGAAAAAGGCCATCTACAACTGGTGCATGACACATCTCCTCTTGCTCCCTTATGAACCCTTACAATCTGGCTTCTGACCTTATCATTACAATGAAAGTGCTCTCTCTGAAGTTAAGGATATTTTAGATGCCAAATTCAACGGCCTTTTCTCAGGCCTTATTCTCCTTGAGCTCTCTGGAGCCTTGGACATTACTGATCTTTCTTTCCTCCTTGATACTCTCTTCTAGGTGTCCAGGACACCACTCTCTCCTGGTTCTCATAATTCTTGACTATTTCTTCTTTGTGTCCTTTGCTGAATCTTCTTCCAGATCACATTCCCAATCATAGGCTAACTCTTCTCCCACAAATTTAATTACTATTTCTTTGGGGATGATTCTCAAAACTATCTATCCTGCCCTAAACTCTGTGCTGACCTCCAATCTTGAATCTTGAACTGCCTTTCAGACATCTCAAACTAGATGTCCATTAAACATCTTAAATTGACTATATCCAAAATAGAATTAATTATTTTCTCCTTAACTTTCCTTTTACTGGTGAGGGCACCATTATCCTTCCAGTCCCTCAAGCTCACGACCTGGATTCTTTGCTATCTCTTACCCAGCATATCCAAGCTCTTATCAACATTTATTGATTTCACCTCTGCCACATCTCTCTATATGCTCTTTTCTCTTGTCTGACACTTCCACCACTCTAGTACAAGCCTTCCTCACCTCACATCTGGATTGCTGTAATAACCTGGTAGTAGGTCTGCTTGCCTCAAATCTCTCCCCATTCCAATCCATTTTCCATTTGGCCACTGAAATGATTTTCCTAAAGTACAGATCTGACCATACCATCCTCCTCAGTATAGTCCAATGGTTTCTTATTCGCTCCAGGAGCAAACACAAAATGTTCCATTTGGAATTCAAAGCCCTAGTCCTCTCCTATCTTTCCAGTATTCTTACATCTTACTCTCCAATAGGTACCCTGATCCAGTGACACTGGCCCCCTGGCTATTCAATGGACAAGACATTGCATCTCTCCATTTTGGACATTTTCTCTAATCATCCCTAACTTTCCTTCCTCTGGTCTGACTACTGACCTTCCTGACTTCTTTTAAGTCCCAACTAAAAATCCTATTTTTTTATTGGAAGCCTTCTCCATCTCCTCTTAATTCCGGTGCCTTCTGTTAATTGTCTCTTTATGCTATATATAGATTACTTTGTATACACTATATTTGTTTGCATGTTGTCTCTTCCATTAGATTGTAAGAGCCTTGAGGGCAGAAATTGTTTTTTGCTTTTTTTTAATTCCCAGTACTTTGCACAGTGCTTGACATATAGGAGGTGCTAGGTAAATGCTTATTGATTATTGGTTAAAAAGAAATATTTATTTTAACTTTGACAATAGGGTACTAGTTGGTATTTCTTTTTTTAAAAAATTATTTATTTGTTAAATTAAAATACTCAGTTAACTACCCCCTTTCTCCCCCCATTAGAGAATTTTTTAGACATTAGAATTAGAGATTTTTTGAAAAACATGGAAAGACTGACATGAATATATGACTGACATATACAAACCGAAATGAGTAGAACCAAGAGAACATTGTATATAGCAAAAGAAATATTATTTGAAGAATGACATGTATTTCTACCTCCAGAGAAAGAACTGATGAATGGAAATAAGTAAGATATCCTTTTATATATGCATATATCTTTTTGTCAAAAAAATCATCTTCATCTTCTGGACACACTCCAGTTTGTCACTGGACAAACATGTCCCCTGAGAGATTAGATCCAAGCCAGGGCAGAAATTGGGCTCCAATTCAGTCCAGAAGTTTGGGGGGGGGGAACATCCTATAATCACAGATTCATAGATTTAGTGATAGAAAGAAATTCAGAGAGCTTCTAGTCCACCCAAGTTCACAGAAAAGGACACTAAAGCCAAGAGAAATTATAGGTTTTGCCCAAGATCACAGAGCTGGAATTCAAACTCAAGTCCTCTGATTTCAAATCCAGCATTCTTTCCACTGTCCCATGTTAACCTCATGAAAACTTTAAGGGTCCCTCTTATGGTGATTTTTAAAGAGTGTTTACACATACATACCCATATATAAGTTTAGGACATCATGTGTGGTACATTATGTCCTCACCAAACACATTTTTGCTTACAGTCAAATTCTTTGAGTGAAAAGAGGAAGGTGGGGAGAAGAGGCTTGGAAGGAAAGAAATGAGCTATGCTATTTACTTTCTAATAGATATGGTATTCTTTCGCAGCAAAAGCAGCTAGAAGCTGCCTCCAAGTAAAGGTGGCCCAGTGGATATAGATCCCTGGGAATCAAATCTGGCCTCAGATACCAAACTAGGTTACCCTGGGCAAGTCACTTAACTCCATCTGCCTCAGTTTCCTGAACTGTACAATGGGGGGTAATAATAGCACCTGTCTCCCAGTGTTGTTGTAAAGATAAAATGAGATATTTTAAAAGTACTTTGAAAAACTCTAAAGTGCTATGTAAGTTCTAGCTATTATTGCTTTTTAAATGTTTTATTGATGGCTTTTCTTTTAAACAATCGCTGTCATTTCCCTCAATATCTCACCAATATTTAAAAAAACTTGTAAAAAATAATTCATGTAACATTTCAAATAATCTGCCTTACTTTCCACCTATCATTCACTTCCTCTCTGCTAAGGGGAAGGAAGCATGCTTCACCATCAGTCATCTGAAGTCACTGATAGTCTTTCTTCCTTTCTCTCTTTTTCTCTCTCTCTCTTCTTTCCTTCCTTCTCTCTCTTTCCTTTTTTTCTTTCTTTCTTTCTTTCCTTTTCTTCTTTCTTTCTCAGACACTTCCTAGCTGTGTGACCCTGGGAGAATCACTTAACCTCCATTGCCACTAGTCCTTACTGCTCTTCTGCCTTGGAACCAATTCTTAGTACAGAAGATAAGGGTTTTAAATAAACTAAGAAAAACTGCCTCTTCTTTTGATACTATTGGGGAATGACTTTCTTACAGTTTTTATTTGTATCAATTATCTACCAGTTTTAGCCATCGGACTTTCTTCAGAAATAATGGAGTAATTTTTTCCCTCCTGTGAAATCTTTAGAACTCCAAACTAAAAAAAAAAGTGTCCACTCTGTCTCCCCCAACCCTGTCTCTTATCTCCCTCCTTCTCCGTCTCTCTGCCTCTCCCCACCCCCACCCCGCTTCTATTTCCCTCCTTCTCTGTCTCTCTCCCTCTTTCCCTGTCTCTCCCCACCCCGTCTCTATCT
>NW_025396954.1:0-2658 GCF_016433145.1 Gracilinanus agilis | reverse complement strand
TCCTCCTCCTCCTCCCTTGCCTTTCTCTTTGCTCTTTGGTTGGTTTAAAGATAATCACCCCAAGGAATAAACAGCCTAGTCCTAGAGTCCCACCCTCCCCTAATGTTGGATATTGGGATTAGATTACTAGAGTGGTATGATCCAGAGTCTACAATGAAGAGATGATTGACCAACCAGAGGAGACAAGGAATCAAGGAGTGCTTTCTTCATAGAACTATAGTTTTAGGTCTGGGAAGGACGTTTTGTTTACACTGTTCATAACTTCTATGAATGATTTTTTGTATGTTATCTTCTGTATTGAATACAACCATGTTTTTTTGCTCTTTGTATCTCCAGAGCTTAGTGTAGTGCCTAGCACATAATGACTGGCTTAATAAATTCTTATTCACTGAACTTGACTCCAAGTCTAGGATGCTACCCATTTTAATTGACTGCCTTCATCTCAGTTCAGAAGATGACAAATATAATGAAGAAATACTATGGATTGAGAGAACTTCAAGTGAAGAACCCCAGAGAAGAAAATAATTCCACAAGTTGTTGTTGCTTATCCTTGATACTTGCAGAGGACCAATGATATCATGATGCGGGAGTATGGTGATATCTAGATTTGTCTGTGAACTGAATTTAAGTGAGGCAGAGTTACACAAAGTCATCGGATTCAGTCTCTCTTCCAGTCATTGAAGTCCAGTGGTAAGACAAGAGTCAGGATGATGACATTTTTGATGTCTGAACAAGCTCTAAGTGCTCCGAAGTGCCTGCTTTAGCCACCTTTAGGACATTTGGAACAAGTAGTTCTCATCTGCCCATTCTGCCAGGGGAAATCCTCACATGCTTAGTATAGACATCCTGCAAGCTCACTGATGGTTTTGAAGCCTGTGGGTTACCCTCAACCTGGTTTATCCCATTTGTCAACTTCTGCTTGACTAGGGTCAAAATAGAGGAAGACATAAAATAATAGCTTTTGGAAAGAACATAAGTCAAGATTTGGGATTTGGGTTTTTATTATTGGTATTACCATTGGACTGGTACAAAGTGCTTTGCATCCATAGAAATGGTGACTTCAAATTTCAAAATCCTTTTATATATGTTATATTACTTGATCATATGTTTTAACCTCCATTTTAGAGATGAAGAAATAAGCTCAGAGGGGTTAAGAGATATGCTAACGGAGACAGCTAGGTGGCTCAATGGTTTGAGAGCCAGGCCTAAAGGCAGGAAGTCTTGGGTTCAAATCTAGCTTCAGATACTTTCTACTTATGTGACCCTGGGAAAGTCATTTTACTCCCATTGCCTAGCCATTACTGCTCTTCTGCCTTCAAACCAATATACAGAATTGATTCTAAGTTGGAAGGCAAGGGTTTAAAAAAACTTTTCTAAACTTAAAATTAAAAAAAAAAAGAGATATGCTAGAGGTCACACAGATGTCTAGCAGCCAAGCTGGGATTTGAGCCTAGGTCTTCCAGTTCTGAATTCAGAACTCCTTCTACTGAATCACTCTGCCTTCTTCCAAAAGAATCCACAGCTTGTATGTTAAAATATTTAAGATAAAATAAAATGTGCAAGGTTTGAAATTTAAATATAAAACAGAACAGAGACCATCTGAAGGAAGTAGAAAGAGGAGATGTTTTCAGACACCTACCTGAATGGAGCAGATGACCCTATGTGAGTAATGAATTTGGCTCTGAGCTTTCTGGCAGTTATATGTTCAATTTAATTTTTTTTGGAAAGAGCAATTCTGACAAAAACATCTTGAAAAGTAACATTCCCCTGGTCCCCCAAATAAACCCCCAAAGGAATTTAGCAGATGGCTCCTTAAGTAAGTGATATCAGGTGGCAGGGTGACCAATGTCTTTAGCTACAGTTTTACAAATGATGCTAATTGCTGTTATTTTAAGGGTCGTTGTTAGGAATCACGTATATGTTCTATATTATAGTTATCCGAGTGTGTGTTATGGCTTTCTGCCAGATTAGAAGTCCTGTGAAGACAGAGACACTGCCATATCTCAATTTTGTATCACTTGCAGCTATCTAGCTCAGCAATGCTCTCTATTCAGTAGGCACTTTACACATATTTATTGAATCTTTAAGTAAGTGGAGACCATAATCCTAAATCATACTCAATGAAGGCATTTCAAGGCAGATGGACACCAGGAAGAAAAAAGGCACAGATGCTGTTTTCTGATAATCTCATTTAATAGAGGGATAGAACTTGAAGAACCTAGATGGATGATTAGATTACATATCCATTAGGCTGTTTTTCACAAATAGCTGGATGACAGGTCCTAGGTCTCAGCTGATTCATCACCCAATCCCCTTGCAAACACCTTTAAGTACAGATAGTCTTTGTTGTTATTGAAATGGGAGCTGTATTCTGCCTATAGAAGAAGGGAAGAAGGCATAGTTCACATTCTGTTGTGAAAGCTCAAGGGCAGGTGTGTGTTCTTGCCCAGACAGAAAGCCACCTGTTTCACGATGAGCACATGTAGCAGGAAATGATAACTGTGTGAAAGGGATAGACACTTTTCATCTTCTCTGTCTCTCCCTCTCTCCCCCTCTCAATCCCACTCTTTCTTTCCTTTCTCAACCTTTCTCTTTTATCTTTCATCTCTCTCCATTTCTCATCCCTCTTTCTACTCCCTCCCCTCCCCTCCCCTCCTC
>NW_025396953.1:0-2075 GCF_016433145.1 Gracilinanus agilis | reverse complement strand
TATATATATATATATATAGCCATGGTCCTCATGTCATAGATTCATGGTTTTATTGAATGCATATAGTGTGTACCTGGTGCTTTTCCAAAACTTCACATCTGGTACATTTTTGTCTCTAAACCAGTGATGGGCAAACTTTTTAAAGAGGGGCCAAAGGAAAGGAAGTGCTCATCTGTCAGTCTGTTTCTAAGGCAACTCTTCCAAAGTTTCATTGTATTGTTTCCCACTCACTGTATTCGTTAGATTAGTAATAATGTCATGCAGCCAGATAGAACATTTCAGGGGCCACATCTGGCCGGTGGGCTATAGTTTGCCCATCACTGCTCTAAACAATTCTTCAAAAAACTAGGAGTTAGAAAAGCTGATTTCCAATGAGGTCCTATCATTGTGTCTGATCTCAAGCAAATCATTTCTGTTCTTCTGTTCTCAGTTTCATCTATAAAACTAGAGATTTGAGACCAACTAATCTCTAATATCTATTTTAGCTCAAAGGTTCTTTAAACAATTATAATGGTGAGGAGGTTATTCCTTATGTTGTGACAAATGCTTCCTCTTTGTAACTTCTCCCTGTTACCATGAAGGCAGTGAAAGCAAGCATTATAGTGATCACAGAGCTTGATCTGACATCAAAGATATCATGGTCATCCACTACAACTTGAGCCATCACTCTGGTGACTCTGGAAGGAAGAGTGAGGTCAATGACTTCAATCCACTCTGCCTCACTTAAATCCAGTTTGCACTCAATTAAAAAAAAAAACAACCGTTTGTCCCAGTTCTGCCTTCTAAAATGAAATTAAACAGTTCAGATACTTTAGCAACTACCCTGTGCAAAGTATAAGAGATAAAACTTTGGGAAATTCATGGTCCTTGCTCACTGAAGTCTGAGATTTAGTAAGGAGTCATGACATATACATAGAGTAAAATAATACATAATAGTATATAAGTATTTTAGAGAGGTATGGAACGAAGTTCTATGTGAAATACAAAGGGAAGGACTTTATGACCCAAGGGATCAAGGAAGAGTACATGGAAGAAACAGCATGTGAGCTAGACTTTAAGGAATTGTTGAGGAGTACAATAGAAGAAGGGAAAAGGGACATATATTTCAGGTATCTGAAATGCCATAAAGAGACAGTAGAGACAGAGACAGAGACAGAGAGAAAGAAGGGGGAAAGAGAGAAGGGGAGAAGTGAGCAGGATAAGAGAAGGTTAGGAGAAAGAAAGAAGGATGAAGAGAATAAGAAAAGATAAGTAAGGAGGCTTCCGGGTTAAGATGGCGGCAGAGTAAGAAGCAGCTCTAAACCTCTCCTGACCGAAACACACAAAACTCCTCAAGGGGACATAAAAACAAGTCCAGACGAACGGAGGAACCCCACAACAGGGCACAGCGTGGAAGGTACGTGGAATCGAGACATTTCCAAGCTAAAAAGGGCTCTCACTCAAGCGCGAGCTGAGCAACCGCCCCACCCCCACCCCCTCCACACTCACCTATAGCTCTGAACCCAGCTAAAAAGAAATAGAGCAAGTTTGGGGCACCCATCGAGTCATCAGCAGCTCCGGGACCTGTTCCTGAGAGCAGCAAGACTTAGGACCCCATTAAGTCAAGAACGCACGCGAAATCTGAGCGCGCGCGCGCGGGAGCGGACGCTGGGAGCGGAGCGCCGGCTGAGCAGAGGCGTGGGTGCCGGCTGAGCAGAGGCGTGGGTGCCGGCTGAGCAGAGGCAAACACAACCAGGAACTAAAGCCTAAGTGGGGAACCAGTGCAGACGAGTATACGACTGTGGAAGTAGCTCCCTGAGACTTGTAAAGAAACCTCCTGCAGAGGTTCAAGCAAGGGAATCCACCAGGGGGCTTGACCTTGGAAAAAACTAGAACTCAGTCCTCAGGAGCCAGTAGATCTCAGACAGACACTGAGAGCGAGGATAAACCTGAGAAGCTGCTGGGCTAATGATGGCTAACCAGTTACAGGAAATTCAGAAGAGAAAGAATAATAACAAAAAAAAGAAGTCTTTAACACTCGACAGCTTCTACACAGAGAAAATCCAGACAACCGAGCAAACAGAGGAGGAGAACAA